>NC_042978.1:15682810-15940310 GCF_901001165.1 Salmo trutta | reverse complement strand
ATTTAGGAGAACAAGTCAGAGGGGGTTAAGACTCAAGCGTATGCAAATGTAATTAGGGCCATTTGCATACCCGTTAAGCAGATGGCTGGCGTTAAAAGCAGTCCGCAGTCGCCATCTTGGCTGAGCAGACAGCTGGCAGACAACGGCAGCCATTTTGTAGGCGCGCGGCACGGCGTTGCCAGGCTGAGACACAGCGTGGCGCCTGTCTCTCTGTGCCAGCAGATTGACGCGGGACTCTTAATACTAATCTGTAAGCCACGCAACTACTCCACAATTCAATTACAGCATTATCACACCCTAGGGCATTATGTTTGATGAAGGTAAGCAGCAAAAATAAAAGACAATTGTCTGTGCTACATTGCTGTGTATACTGTATATTACTCAAACCGATTATACAACGGGTGGTTTGGAATTCCCATTGCTAGAGCCTATCCTGCCCATGATATACTAAACAACATACACATGGCCAGTGCATTCATAAAAAGTGCCATCATTTACGTTGTTACCTAGCAACATACTACTACTACTACTTTTACAGATCCACTGTCTCATCTGCCCAGCCATGCAATTTATAAAACTTGATCTCCACTGTAAAAAGCATCTAGACATTATCTCAGGATTTGCAACATTGTTGCAATATTTAAAATTAGATATCTACTCTGTCCCATAGTAATGAACATATTCCACATCTTTTCTCAGCCAGTTGAAATCATGAATCAGCATCATTTTATGGATAAAAACAAAGAAATGTCAATAGAAAAACAGGTTAAACAAAATGAAATGCAGCTAGTTTTCTGTCTTTCCAGCTTCATTCTGAAGTGATTGTGTTAGCTGTGTGGTTGGCTAGCTAGCAAGGGTGGAAGACAGACCCTCCATAGCAACCACTTTTGTATGCTACAATGTTCAACCAGCGCTTGGGTACAGGGCAGTCAATACTTTACAGGGCTCCCGAGTGGCGCAGCGGTCTAAGGCACTGCATCTCAGTGCTAGAGGCATCACTACAGACACCCTGGTTGGATTCCAGGCTGAACCACAACCAGCTGTGATTGGGAGTCCCATAGGGTGGCGCACAATTGTCCGGGGTGGGCCTCTCATGTATTATTGCTTAACTGTAACCTGTTTTTGACGGTTTTATTTGTTTAAGATGATGAATATTCCTCACACATTTCACACAGCATTTGAATATACACCCAGCAATTGTCACATGACATGTCACATCTGTGTAAAAGGCTCAAACAATAGAACAGTGAAGCTGGAGGCCTGCTTACCAAGTGAAGTCTGTAACATTGTGTTGTTTGTAGATCTCACTCTGTGAAGTTGTTACTGTTTCAGGTCCAAACTAGCTCTGTCCCTTTTGTCCTCTCCAGTCCAGCAGTTTTCAATCCTTTTCTTCTCCAATGAAAAAAATGTAATTCAGCTTTTTGTGTGTCCATACAGCACTTACAGTCATTCTTATTTAATCAAATGTTTTCTATTTCTATGTATCTAAAGATAGGGCTTCTTGCGTAGAAGGTCTTTTCAAAGCTTCTTGTGTGGAGAGATTGGTTCAAATATGGAGGAGAAAAGTAACATGAAATAGTGGATACTGTTCAGGCCACTGTTCAGGCCACTGTTCAGGCCACTGTTCAGGCCACTGTTCAGGCATTATACGCTCACCGTCCTTTTCATCTCTCACTCAGGACTCGTTCACTCCTGAATATAGTTCAGCTGTACAGTGAATGGGTTATCAGCCACTACTATATAACCATCAGACAGTGAACGGTACTGTATTAAAACCAGTACCTCTTCCTTCTCCATACAGATCAATAACCTCTGCCACCTCCTCTGATAGTAACCTGAGTGGTGAGGAAGAAAACTGGAGGCGAAAAAGATTTTCTCTGAATCTGCAGACGAGAGAAAAAAGTTCAAATTGTCCTTTTATCCTGGTTCATCAGATGTGGAGAGCATGGTGACTGTACAGTACATGCTTGGAGGGGGACTGACGAGAGAGCCCTGTTCAATTCAATATAAGAACTCTCGCTCAAACAGTCAGGTGGAATGAGTAAGAATGAGTAATCAGAGAAAAAAAAAAAGAAAAAGACCTTTGACGTCCGTTTTTTATTCTCTCTCTTTCTCGCTGGCAAAGCTTTAGCAAGTGGTCTTGGACCAGGAAAGCCCCTACGGCAGAACCACACATACAGACATGCTTACACACACACACAGATAGAGAGAAAGCAGGTGGTTGAGGGTTAGGATCTGACTGATGTGCTCCATACAGTGGCTGGTTCTGGTCCTGCTACTAGAGGAAGAGGAGAGCGAGAGCTGGCAGCGCTGGGTCCCTGGGCTCTAGGGCCGGGGGCAGTGATGGGCGAACCCTGCTAGCCTCTCTCCTCCATATTGATTTGCTGCTCCGCTTTGCTGAGGAGCATCTTGCTAGCGGGGATGAGAGCCTGCCTCGCCTCCCCTTGCCTCGGCTCGCCTGCCCACTCTGCCGCTGCCTGGCTGGCCCCAGCCGGCTCCCTGAGAACCCGGCACAGAGCAGAGGGCCACGGGAAGAGAGGAGCCAGAGAGCCCATGGCCATCGACAGCTGGGTTCACCTGCTCCCTGGTTCATCATTCACTGCTTCCAAACAGGCATCATTCCTATCCTCTCCTTCTCTTCCTATTTTTCTCTCTGTTTCTCCTCCTCCTCCTGCAAACAACAAGAGACAGGGAGAAAGAAAAAGAGTTGAGCTTAACTTGCAGCATTTTGCCCACAGTATACAGATGTCAATCCTGTGCTTTGATCAGGGAGGTGGGGGGTGGGGGGGGGGGGGGTGTTTTGGCATCCTCTCAGTTTGTGATGTGAACTTCATCACCCCCTGAGTAAAGAAAAGCTGAAATGGGAGAATGTTGAGTTAAGTGTGTCAGGCAGGAAGAAACTGCCTGCCAAGTGTACTCTGAGCTATTACTCTGACGATTTCCCATTTCCCTCCACACAGCAGCCAGTGACAGCATTTGGCTGATGATGTCCCTCCACACAGCAGCCAGTGACAGCATTTGGCTGATGATGCCCCTCCCCACAGCAGCCAGTGACAGCATTTGGCTGATGATGCCCTCCACACAGCAGCCAGTGACAGCATTTGGCTGATGATGCCCCTCCACACAGCAGCCAGTGACAGCATTTGGCTGATGATGCCCTCCACACAGCAGCCAGTGACAGCATTTGGCTGATGATGCCCTCCACACAGCAGCCAGTGACAGCATTTGGCTGATGATGCCCCTCCACACAGCAGCCAGTGACAGCATTTGGCTGATGATGCCCTCCACACAGCAGCCAGTGACAGCATTTGGCTGATGATGCCCCTCCACACAGCAGCCAGTGATAGCATTTGGCTGATGATGCCCCTCCACACAGCAGCCAGTGACAGCATTTGGCTGATGATGCCCTCCACACAGCAGCCAGTTATAGCATTTGGCTGATGATGCCCCTCCACACAGCAGCCAGTGACAGCATTTGGCTGATGATGCCCCTCCACACAGCAGCCAGTGACAGCATTTGGCTGATAATGCCCTCCACACAGCAGCCAGTGACAGCATTTGGCTGATGATGCCCCTCCACACAGCAGCCAGTGATAGCATTTGGCTGATGATGCCCCTCCACACAGCAGCCAGTGACAGCATTTGGCTGATGATGCCCTCCACACAGCAGCCAGTTATAGCATTTGGCTGATGATGCCCTCCACACAGCAGCCAGTGACAGCATTTGGCTGATGATGCCCTCCACACAGCAGCCAGTGATAGCATTTGGGCCTATTATAAATATCACCATAGCACTGGTGGAATTCATAAAAATGATCCTCAACAAAATACAGTCTTTACCAATAACAACCTACAGTATATCCCCAACCACAAAGGTCCACCAAGTTTGGGGTATTTTGCTATTGCCCCCCCAAATAACAAAGACTGTGCAATAGAGACAGGAAAACTCTGCTTCACGGGCTTAGCTATTTGGCACATAGTGAATGTGGAAGAATGTGAGGGTGTTTGCCAGTGTCATTCTAAACGTTGTTAAAAAACACTTGTGCTTTTTGTATTGTCTAAAATTATTCAAATGGTTTCAGCGCCCTCTTATTATGTTAATGGCAGTAGGGGACATTTCTTTATGGACTCTCGGCTCCATTGTGTCCTTCAACTGTGAAAGACCATGGTCAAACGGAACCCCCTCCATCCCATACCGCCATCACACCACTACCACGACACAACCTACAGGCCTCCTCTCTCCTCCTCACCCCACCTCTACTGTCACAAAAAATATTTTACAAAACGTCCACAGGCTTAATTCCACACTGAGAAAAATAAAGAAATACACTTTTGGAGACTCGCTGGGCGTTTGGAAGTTGGGAGTTGGCCGTTGAGGGGAGAGAAAGGGGGACCTAGAGGGGACTGAGCTGTTGGGACTAGAAGAGGGGGTGTGTTAGGGGTACGAGTAGGGGGAGACCGGGGGAGAGGTGCATGTCTCAGACACAATAATACTATTCATTGGGCTCAGACATGGGTGTTAACTCCCCTCTGCCAGGACACAATGGGGCTCCCCGGCATTCAGACAGCCTTGGTGATATTGTTAGTTCAGGGCTGCATTCCCCCGGCCGCGGGATGAAGCGGACGCATTGTGCCGGGCCGGCAGGATGGATGGAGGGATGCTTGAGAGGCAAAGAAAGAACAGGGCGTTTGTCTATCTGTCAGCTCTGAAGGAGAGGGCAGAGGGAAAGGGGAGGGGTACAGGGATATTGGGGTGGTACGGAGGGGAGCTTTCGCCCCATGGCATTGGACTTGTGTTTAGAAATCATGCTATAAATATTATTGAAGCAGCCAAGTGCAGAACTAAAGACCCGTGGAAAGAAGGGGGTGGGGAAACGGAAGGAACATAGCGATGAAGGCATGACGCTTTTTCCTAAGAAAGGGGGCTTTGACATGTGGTTTGCATATCGCTATAGTGTTAAGACACATTTTGGCACCGCCTTGCCTTGGTAGAGGGAGACCGAATGAGAGAGAGGGAGTGAGAGAAAGAAGGGGGTAGAGAGAGAGAGGGAGTGAGAGAAAGAAGGGGGTAGAGAGAGAGAGGGAGTGAGAGAAAGAAGGGGGTAGAGAGAGAGGGAGTGAGACTAAGAAGGGGGGAGAGAGAGAGAGGGAGTGAGAGAAAGAAGGGGGGAGAGAGAGAGAGGGAGTGAGAGAAAGAAGGGGGTAGAGAGAGAGAGGGAGTGAGACTAAGAAGGGGGTAGAGAGAGAGAGGGAGTGAGAGAAAGAAGGGGGTAGAGAGAGAGAGGGAGTGAGAGAAAGAAGGGGGTAGAGAGAGAGGGAGTGAGACTAAGAAGGGGGTAGAGAGAGAGAGGGAGTGAGAGAAAGAAGGGGGTAGAGAGAGAGGGAGTGAGAGAAAGAAGGGGGTAGAGAGAGAGAGGGAGTGAGAGAAAGAATGGGGTAGAGAGAGAGAGGGAGTGAGAGAAAGAAGGGGGTAGAGAGGGAGAGGGAGTGAGAGAAAGAAGGGGGTAGAGAGAGAGGGAGTGAGAGAAAGAAGGGGGTAGAGAGAGAGGGAGTGAGAGAAAGAAGGGGGTAGAGAGAGAGAGGGAGTGAGAGAAAGAAGGGGGGTAGAGAGAGAGAGGGAGTGAGAGAAAGAAGGGGGTAGAGAGAGAGAGGGAGTGAGAGAAAGAAGGGGGGTAGAGAGAGAGGGAGTGAGAGAAAGAAGGGGGTAGAGAGAGAGAGGGAGTGAGAGAAAGAAGGGGGTAGAGAGAGAGAGGGAGTGAGAGAAAGAAGGGGGTAGAGAGAGAGAGGGAGTGAGAGAAAGAAGGGGGTAGAGAGAGAGAGGGAGTGAGAGAAAGAAGGGGGTAGAGAGAGAGGGAGTGAGAGAAAGAAGGGGATAGAGAGAGAGAGAGACGTGAGATGTAGCTGCAGCGGTTGCCGCGTGGTTTGACGCTGGGCTGAGGTGACGATGTCCAACGTCCAACTACCGCGAGACATACTTTCCTCCAGCTCGATAGATACCCAATGTTTCCTCCCCGATCCACGGCCACTATACGAACCCAGAACTAAGACAATACCAAGGGAGTGGAGAGGAGGGACAGTGACAGGTGATAGTGACAGGAGGGACAGTGACAGGTGTGATAGTGACAGGAGTGTGTGAGAGTGTGTGTGTGTGTGAGAGTGTGATAGCAGCACAGTGGGCATGGCAGAGAGAGCGCTGTGACTAGAAGATCCTGTAAAAAGAAACATGGAACAGATACACATTAGCCTTTGCTAGCCTCGCTATGATCACACACACACACACACACACACACACACACACACACACACACACACACACACACACACTGAGAATATGAGAGTGAATGCGGAAGAGGCTCAGGAGTGAATGATGAGATATGTCATGTGTATGTGACACATCTTTCTGTCAATGCTCATGTTTTTTGAAGATACCATTGTGTTTGAGTAACCAAATCACTGAGGATTCAAATAGCAGGTAGGGAAACAATGACAATGTATTTCTATGAGGTCAATCGGAAAGATCAAAAATCAACCTTTGATTCAAAACCTCAGAATTCCAAGAGACGGAATCACAAAGGATGGCAGTGTGTGAATGTGTGGTAGAAGTGATGTCACTATAAAAAGGGACATGGATCATAATGCGCATGCGGACAAACACACTGGATATCTGCACACTATATATATCCAGCTTTTATGAACAGTACTTTGTTTGTTTCCCCTCTGGTAAACTCTGACCAGTGGTTCCCATGGCAACCTTGCCTCCTCTCTCCCTGAGTGTGAGTGTGAGTGTGAGTGTGTGCGTGCGTGTGTGTGTGTGAGAGAGAGAGAGAGAGAGAGGGAGAGAGATGAACAGGGGATAGTGGAAGGCTAGCAGGGTGTGGGGGCTGTTCTGCAAGAGCTTAGGAGCTAAGTATCTTAGATGAACTGTGTAAATGTACATGTGTGTGTATTTACATACCTATGCACAGCCTACATCAAAATGACGGTGAACATGTATAAATGTTTCTTCCTCATATTACTACAGAACTGCTATTACTAATACTACTTGTGACACAAGCTCACATGATTAGTAAATTCTTGTCATAATAATTTTTTTATGTTGATATTTCAAACATGAATATATGCCTGAGCCTAAAGGATAATCCCTGGAAAGCTCCTTATTCCACCATCACTAGTGCCTGAAACTCACATCCAAATACAGCCACACCTACTTACTGTGTACCTCACTGTACAATGCTACCTCCATGGGTATCTCAGTCAGTGAGTAGGTAAACAGGCCTTTGATGAGACAGAGACCCCTCTCCGGGTGTTACTTGTGGCTGGGGATCTCACATAGAGCACTACTTTTGACCAGAGTCTAAACCCAGGCCTAGTCTGGGGGCCAGGGGGTTTGATGAGGAGTCGTTGGGCCAGGCCAGGCAGGGCCAGGGTTGGGCTCTTGTTGGGGGGGGGCAATGCCCTTCAGTGGGGAAGGGGGACCAGGTCTTTGTCCCGGTGGAGGGGATTACACCGGCGGGACAGCCCAGACAATGTCTCCCCTCCTGGGAGGGCTGGGCCAACCCGCTCCCCACCAATGACGGGGGCAGTCAACTGCTCACTGACTCAATTAAACACAGAGAGAGAGAGAGAGAGAGAGAGAGAGAGAGAGAGAGAGAGAGAGAGAGAGAGAGAGAGAGAGATGAGAGAGAGAGAGAGACAGAGAGAGAGCGAGAGAGCGAGAGAGAGAGAGAGAGAGAGAGAGAGAGAGAGAGAGAGAGAGAGAGAGGAGGAAAGGGAGAGAAGGGGGATAAGAATGGAGGATAGAGGGAGAGAGAGGGATGAGCAGCATGGGGTGATACTTAACGAAGGGTAGAGGGTAACAGAGAGGGGAGAGGGGAGGAGAGGATGGAGAGGTTTTAGTAGGAGATTAGGGAGGAGTAGATGAAAGGATCAGGTGTGAGGGACGGCAGGAGGCAAAGGAGGAGCGAAGGGTGAGAGAGACCAGTGGCTCAAAGAACAAGAGGACAAATAAAGGAGTGGAGACAGAGAAGATGGGAATGGTGAGCTAGGTGAGGATGACCCTGAAGGTACTGGAGGTAAAGTGTGTGAGCCAGAGGCCTTTCTTCATGCACTTCAAAATCAAAGTCCTCTCATTATGCCAACGCACACCCGCCCATTCAAATCCAATGACAAATGCACCAGATAATTCCATTAGGGGGGACTTTTATAGAGGATATTTAGGGGACAGTTAAGGAATCCAGGTAACATAGCACAACAAGGGCACAGACAGATATGGCTCTGCAACACTTAACAGGGATTTGGCAGCCCAGTTGATTGAACATGCCAAATCTCATTTGTCAGAGGGGTGCACGCGTTTGTATCGACACGCTGTAACCTTGTGGCTCCACAGAAAGAGACCTCAGGTGTGTGTGCTGCTAGCAAGCACACAGGCAGGCAGGCAGGAGAGGATGGGTGGGTGTGGGTTCCTTCTCTCTCTCTCATACCCTCTTTTCCTCTGCCGGCCGCAGTGGAGGGAGCCCCCCCTCCTCCCTCCATTCCCCCTCCCACCATCCCCAGTGGTAGGGCTGCCAGACAGGAGTGCTCAGCAGCTCTCCGACCGTTATTGATCCTGAGAGCGAGCGGACCGGGGAGCTCCTCTCTCGCTCTCTACAACTTTTCCCTGCTCTCCCCTCACTTCATTTATCAAAGTTAAGGAACTCTTCTAAAAAAAGGAAGAGGTGGTCGCCAGGATGTTATCTGACTTCATGAAAGAAATCACCCCTGGGCACTCCAGAAAAAGAGGAGGATGCTCTTATCGGTAGAGAGTAGATACCCTCCATACAAGCACCGTGCAATCACAGCCAGACAGCCAACCCACCAATCAGCTGACCAACCCACTCAGAGGCAGTAGAAATAGAAATAGCAGGTCCAGGAGCACCACATGAAGTGATGGAGTGATGGGGGAAGAGAAGAATCGTAGAACATGCATCACTGTACCTGTTCCTGCCAGTCAACATCTGCAGTGAAATAACACTGCAGGGAAAATGAATGACCAGGATATCAGATGCGTGAATTACCACAGCAAACCTTGTTCGCAGCCCCATGCTTTTTAGGCTTCAGTTCGACATGCATTTCAACCAATAAGATACTAGAATGTGGTGTCCCTTCTCTGAAAGGACTGGAAGTGGTTCTACTGTGGAGTACATCTCTGGCTCCATTGTTGCTGCTTCTCTCTGCACATTAAAGGCCGGGGGGAGTCCAGGCAACAGGAAAATGCACTCCTGGCTGAGTCCTGCCGCCTCACGCCAAATGAACAGGCTATACGTTCCTGCCTCTTTGTGCTGGGTAATTGCCACAATGCATTTTCTCGTCCAGCTAATTAAGTGAGTCCCTCCTATGTCTTGTTCCTCTCCAGCACCATTTGAGTGAGAGGAAAGAGAGCTGGGAGAGGGTCGTCAGGACTGGTGTCTGTGTCCCTCTGGTTGTTTACAGGGAGAATAGCCTGTTGTCTCAGCAATCAGGGGACATGTGGAAGAAAAAAGAGGGTAAACAGGACAGAGTGGAGGGGGGAGCGGATTGACTGACACCGCACTAGGGAGTCTACTGGCACACTGCTACTAAAGGGACAATAAGGCAAAACAACATAGCTGTGGTCATTGTGTAATGTTGGAGGACTGAGATTTTAGAAAATGATAGGAGTCAGTTTACACCTTGAAAATAGTCAAATCAGACCGCTTTACAATCAGATCTGCGCAATATTGATTTTCATACCATTCAATTACAGCTATTTGTTTAACTCGTCTAGTCAAGAAACTGACTTCAGTATATGTGTTCTTAACACAATACAGGCCTTTATTACAACACAGGAAACAGGTGGTCTTTTTTCAGTTGCTCACACCATTCAATATCCTTGCTTGGCGATCAGTGAGTCCGTGAGTAACACAACTAGCCTAGGTTATTGGGGACATAGATCAGCCGTCTAATTTAAATTCCACTTTCTAGGAGAGTTGCTATGTGTGTTTCCCCATCGCCCCCTCTCTTTCCATTGTCTAAAGGGCTGCAGCAGTCTTTCACCCCTTAGACCAGGGCTGGCCTGGCTGTCTGAATCTCTACTCCACTCCAGGGCTAGCCGCTAGACACATGCACCCCTCGACCCCCCAGCCTCCCTAGGCCCCCAGCCTCTCTAGGCCCCCAGCCTCCCTAGGCCCCCAGCCCAATCTGAGCCCCTTTCCTTCCCACAGTCAAGTTCCTGCCAAGGCCTTGACAGACAGAGTGACATCACAACTGAGAGGCAGGCAGGGGGTCGCCTCAGCACCCTGGACAACACAATACAGGGCATCTGGCGGAGGGGGGGGGGGGGTAGGCAGCACAAAGCATTTACACCCCCCAGAATATGATTATAGTTTATATGGAGGTTGAGACATAAATGTGAGAGCTAAAGAAATAGGAGCAAAACAGATTAGGAATCAGAGAATGATTCAGTGGTGGTAACTGTAGGGTTATAGGAGAGGATGCCAGTCTGTCAAGACTACAGAGGATAAATAATCAGTTTTGGTGTATAAACATTTGCTTAGCTTTGGTTAGGTTTAGTACTGACGTAATATCAACAGAAAAATAACAACAGATGATTCTTATCATTCAATAAAGTTGAATGAGCACATGTGGCTTCATTTTTTGTTTCATATCCGATATGAATTGCATCTCTCACTTCTAATGTGTTGACCAATTGATGGTCATCGGACGATGAGGAGAGCAGGTGTCTTGGTGTGTCCTATCTCAGGGCTGTATGCGTCTGTGTGTCTACTCACAGACAGCTTGTTCATTTGGAGAATCTAAGACTGTTGGTCTAGAACTAGACAATGGCTCCAATGTGATAGAAATTAGTGTCAGGGTGCACTCTGTACCCCCCTTCTCTGTCTGCTGGTGTCTGTGTGTGTGCGTACGAGTGTGTATCTGCTCTGTGTGCACACAAACTAAATGAGCTGTGTGTATGCATTGTATAAGTACACAGACCCAGTGTATATATTAGCAATGTGACTTGACCCTGGCCGCCTGAGCCAATGTTTTGCGTTGCATTGGGCGTGGGAAAAAGGGGAGACCTCTTTTCACAGATGCTCTGGCCGTTGCATTGAACCAATGGAGGCCTGGACCCCCTGCCCCCCCCCCCCCCCCTTTCCTATTCACTCCGCAGCCTGCTGCCTTTTCAGAGAATAGGCAGCAGGCTCCCCCTCTCCCTAAACCCCCCCTTAATAAATGCACCTCACCATTCAACCCCACGGTTTGTATAGAAATGCTGCCAGAGGCCTACTCGGCTTGTAGAGCATGCCATTTTCCAGCTGAGAGAGAGAGAAAAAACAATCTTCTACATCTCCCTCGGCCACTGGGAAAGCTGGAGCTCCTTGACCCTCCCCGGCTCTTCACATCCACACCCACCGCCAGCCACTCAGTTTTGATACTTCTCCTTACTGTCATTAGCCATCATTTTCTTTGAAGAGAACAGAACTCTCCTCTCTCCCATTCTCCCTCGCTCTCTCCCTCCCTCAGCAGCAGCCAGCCCTACTGCAGATAGACTTTAATTTATGTTAACATACGCCGCTACTCCCCATATAGTCGCCTGCTACCCCGCCCTCGCTTTCCTCCATTCACTGAATTCATTTGAAGAGATTTATTTCCTATCAAGCCGTATAACGTATAATTTAAATCAACTTTTAAGAACAGCCCAGCAGAGCAGTTTATGCATACAAATATGTAAAGCTTGGGAACATCTTCTGCAAACAGCGGCCTTTCAAGCGGATGTTAACTTTGAGAACCATGGGTATTTGAGAGTAGCTGCTGTTGCTAAAACTCAGATCAATCTCCTTCTACCAATAACACATGCAATATTTGCTTTGGATACCATCATGGATGTACTTCTGAATAACAGTAACAAACTAGGACAAACGACTTTATCTTAAATAGTGTAATTGTGGCATTCCAGGTGAACAACATGTGAGTACTATTTCAGGTTGCAGTTAGAGAGTGCAGGTTGTCAGATCAGGCTGTCTCTCTCCCTGCTGACGGTCTAACCGTGTCGAGGAAGTCAAATAAGTGCTCTGAGTGAGAAGGGGTTGTTCCACAGAACCAGAAAGGACTCCATCTCCTCTGTCCAACATGCCATGACGTTGTAGAGCATGGCTGAATTGGGTTGGGGGTGGAGAGATGGAGAGGAGGAGAGGGGGGCTGAAAGAGGAGATATGGTTCGCTGGATCTGAGGCACTGTAAATGAGAGGATTACCGCTTCCCTCCTGGAGCTTATCCATAAACATAAGAGAGAGTGGTTGGGTGTGGAAACGCTGCTATGTGTAAAATCACAAATCCTTGGCCTACTCCTCTTCCTACGTACAATTGTAACAAAGACACATATGGAGACATGTGCCGTAAATGCTATATAAGGCAATTAAAGTGATGTGCACGTGTTCTTGCACGGCTGTAAGCTAGCTAGCTAATTGTAGCTATATCAATACACATTGTCTCTACTTCAAATGTCCTGAAGTTTTGCCTACGCTTTTAGCCCCCGAGCATCTTTTAAACCAAAGCAGGTCTTCATCGATCTATCTATTTTGCAAATATGATATTGACTCCATATGCTATGTCACGGGCAGTTCCATTGAGTTGCGGAAGCGGAGCGAGGTTGAGAGGTGGTTGGATAGTATGGATGATAGCCCACAGGCTCTGAAAACTTTCCTCTGATCTTCTGTGTCTGATTCTCAAATGCAAGTCTTCCTATGGGCAATGCTGATATAGAACACAGGCCCATGTCATAGAATGTGGCTAGGGCCTGGAGGAAAAATGCATTTCTCTTTCCTCTGATGAAGAACTTCCCTTCTCTGTGGATGAGCTCCATCTCTCCTGCATCTGTCTACTCTGTTCTCTCCAGGAGGGTTAGCTGTGCTCAGTGGCTCCCTGCCATTTACTGACCTGTTAGCTGTTAGCATGCTGGGGCAAATCTCAGGGCTATCACTCAACACTAGGAAGTGAACAGGGGAAAAGTATATAGAGTGACTCACATAAGTAGCTGGTCCTATTTCTATCCATCCACTGGTGCATGGAGCGTAGTATAAAATCTAATCTTTGTAGTACATTTCAAGGGCAAAGGTCAACATATTTTCCTCTAACAAAATGTGCCTCACACGGACTATCACTTCAAGTCAAGATATTAGCCATTATAAGTGTATATGACAGCTGAGCAGCCATGTCTCTAGGTAAAGTGTAAAATAATTAAGCGCTGTCTAATATGATATTGAATATTCAACACCACCACACAAAAGCCCCACAGAGGTCTGCTGAGGGAATTCATTACTTTCATTTTCACCAATGAAACACCTCATGACTTTTACAATCACAGTGGAAAAACATACACACTACTCCATCACATCCTGGAGCGACTCCAACGCTACTCACAGAGGCTGAGCCCAGCGTGGGAGAGAGAGAGGCAGCCACAGAATTTGATGTGCTGAAAAAAGTACTCATTTCTTTTTCAATCTGTGTTTCACAATGCATGTGTGCCTGGAGAATTGCAGCTAAAGTTCACATGGGGAGGGAGGTGACTGAACCCCCCGTCTTGCAAAAAACTCACCAGAGTAAAAACAGAGAGAGAGAGAGAGAGAGATAGAGGAGAGAAAGAAAAGAAAGAAGGAATAAAATAAGTGCCATTGAACTCTGACTTGAGATTGTGCTGTTAGGGACAGAGAGAGGGAGAGGGGGGGGGTGTGTGTTTGGGAGAGGGGGGGGGCAGAAGTGGGTTAGGGAGAGGGTTTTAGGGGGAGGCATGGCTTGGGCTGAGGGGAGGAGGGAGGAGGGGGCAGTGGGGGAATTAGAGGGGTGAGGGACTTAGCCACACTCGCAGCCTTTCCACATGAGCACACCTTGCACACACACTCTGCCAAGGTCCCCCAAGTATCTTAAAGGGATAAGGAGCATGGACAAAGGAATTAAAATATAGATTACACAACCAGGCCACCCTACGCCTCATCTGCCAAAACTCAAGAATCAAACAAATTGGATGAGACATTTTAAAGAAGGGGTAAAAGTGAGAGAGTGTGGAGGAATGAGAGTGTAAAAAAACACACTCACAAAGTTTCCAGGGCTAAATGGGTGAGGGCCTGGCATACAGCGCTTTCAGAAAGTATTCACAACACTTGACTTTTTCCACATTTTGCCTGAATTCAAAAATTATTAAATTTAGATTTTTTTTGTCACTGGCCTACACACAATACCCCAAGTAGAATTATATTTTAGAAATGTTTATAAATTAATAAAAAATGAAAAGCTGAAATGTCTTGAGTCAATAAGTATTCAACCCCTTGGCAAGCCTTAATATGTTCAGGAGTAAAAAAAGTGCTTAACAAGTCAGAAAATAAGTTGCATGGACTAACTATTTGTGCAATAATAGTGTTTAACATGATTTTTGAATGACTAATTAATCTCTGTACCCCACACATACAATTATCTGTAAGGTCCCTCAGTCGAGAAGTGAATCAAACACAGATTCAACCACAAAGATCAAGGAGGTTTTCCAATGCCTCGCAAAGAAGGGCACCTATTGGTAGATGGGTAAAAAAAACAGACGTCCATTATCCCTTTGAGCATGGTGAAGGTATTAATGACACTTTGGATGATGTATCAATACACCCAGTCATTACAGAGATACAGGCGTCCTTCCGGACTCAGTTGCCGGAGAGGAAGGAAACCACTCAGGAATTTCACCATGAGGTCAATGGTAACTTTAAAACAGTTATAGTTTAGTGGCTGTGACAGGAGAAAACTGAGGATGGATCAACAACATTGTAGTTACTCCACAAGAATAACCTTATTGACAGAGTGAAAAGAAAGAAGCCTGTACAGAATAAAAAATATTCCAAAACATGCATCCTGTTTGTAACAAGGCACTAAAGTAATACTAGGAGAAGATTTCACCTTTCAGCAGGTCAATAAACTAAAACACAAGGTCAAATCTACACTGGAGTTGCTTACCAAGAAGACAGTGAATGTTCCTGAGTGGCCGAGTTACAGTTTTGACTTAAATCTGCTTGAACATATATGGCAAGACCTGAAAATGGTTGTCTAGCAATGATCAACAAACAATTTGACAGAGCTTGAAGAATTTTGAAAAGAACAATGGACAAATGTTGCACAATCCAGGTGTGGAAAGCTCTTAAGAGTCTTACCCAGAGAGACTCACTGCTGTAATCACTGCCAAAGGTGATTCTAACATGTATTGACTCAGGGAGTTGAATACTTATCTAATAAAGATATGTTAGTGTTTTATATTTCATTAATGTTTTACAAATATTATAACTTTTCTTCCACTTTGACATTACACAGTATTTTGTGTAGATCGTTGACAAAAGAAATTACAATTAAATCAATTTTAATCCCACTCAAGGGGTGTGAATACTTTCTGAAGGCACTGTAAATATTGGTAATATTACTAAAATCGTGGGAAATTGATGATGGCCAAACAAAAGTTATCCAAGACAAAATTCATCTGTAATCAGAAAACAAAAATCAAGATTTCTCTTTTATTGTGAAGTTTCCGAGCAGAGATCGACCTCAGACTCTGGCCTAACTTAAACAGTTGAACTTAAGTTCGGAGTTAGCTGTTGGTCTACAGTCTTCAACATCTTCTGCCTCACTGGGTCTAAGATGCCTAAGGTCTGGTGTGTTTCAACTCTGCTGGCATTACAATTTGGGCATTTTCCAAATCCTACATACTATTTTTTTATGTGTCCATACAGTATTTGCTAAGATTGTTGTTGTTGTTTCTAAGACACATTTTCTGGCACAGTGTGAAATGTTCCCACATGAATGAAAAGTACAGGGCCTCATCAGAATATAAACTGTTCACCCCCCTCCCCCTCAAAAAAAAAATCATTCTGAATGCTAAGATAGCATTGTGGCTACTAGTAGGACTCTCACCTGTTCTCCTTGTCCAGGCCCACACAGCTACTGATCTCTCTCACTCAAATTATTTCTCTGTGTTTCTTTTGTTTTTCTGGCTTGAGAAGATGGTATATCTGCAAACACAGAAAATTCAGTTGAGATGGTGATGCATGGTAGTCAAATTTCTGCAGTCGTTTTTTTTGTATGCCACAGCAGGCATATTTTCAGGTCTTGGGGTGTAGCAGTACTGTAGAGAGACCTTTGTGATTACACACATATAATATAATGTCTCTGATGCCACACACACACACACACACACACACACACACACACACACACACACACACACACACACACACACACACACACACACTACAAAACAATAAATAGCTTAATGACACTGAACCTTCAGTCATCAGATGACCTAGCTGTTGAACATGGACACCATGAGTAGCTATAGAAGACATCTTGAATAAATCATGTTTAATAACAGATGTTTCCATGTCAATATAGCCTCAATTGTACATACAGGACCAGTAATTATCTCCACTGCGTTGGTATAATACAGCCTGGTTATTATCAAATGTAATATATTATTTGTTAATTTAATAATAATAACAATAATAATGTATACATTATTCTCAGAACAAAATAATAAAACATATTGAACATTTAGAGTACAAGTCGCCTACTGAGATGTATGTGAAAATATAAGATTGTCTCCCACTACAGACCAACACACAATTATTCACTTGTTGGACCCTTTACACTTACAGCCTCTGAAATATTAGACAAAATAAAATGTAGACTACATCAAGAAACCAAATGCATGTGCTATGGTTAGGTAACAACGAAAGTATCCGTTCGATGTAGTCCTACATTTCATGGAAACAATGATAACTTAGGCGATCTGTCGCAAAAATATCTACCGTCCTATATACACATCGACTTTTCAAGTTAAAGCATTTACAATCGAACCATAATGTAGGCTACCGCAATATTGTAGTGGAGGAAACAAGAAATGCCACATATTCGACAGAAATGGCAATAGCGTTGAAAGTATAACAAACAAAAAAAGATTCAATGAGAATAATGCTGAAATATTGGCTATTCGCTTGAGTGAGTTATAAACTATTTTCTCAGAACAACAGAATATTTGGGGCAATTAAAAAAGTAACCCACAACTTTTGAACACTAAGCAACATAAAATGTAAACGGTATTACAGGCATATTCAGTGTGTTCTTTATCACATAATGGATACCAGGATACTGCTCAATAGCCGATAGAAAAGGCATTCCCTTCAAACTAGCCATGATAAATTCAACTCTGAGAACTGATGCAACACAACGAGGAGATTATGCTGGTTTAAAATTGAAGTCAAACTGACCCGAGTGTTTCAAACTTTAGGCTACTTCACCCTCCATCACAGTCACGCGTTTAATTATGTCCGGAGCACGCTCGCCCACACTGTGCAACATACAACACATACAATGTCGATGGGCATACTAAAATGGATGCTTACATTTACAGGTTCTTGTTTAATCAGAAACATGCATGTTGTAGTCTTGTTTTCGTGCTAACCCAGGCCTAAAATTGGCCCAAGTGACATCAATTGTTCCATACTAGTAAACATATTCTAATAACCATTTCGATTTTATACAGTAAAAGAAAATGTAGTGTCAGGTCTATGTAATGTGTGAAACATGGTTTAAGGGCCTCGTGACAATTTGCATTTGAGTTGAGGCACTAGGCTTTCAAGTTGGCCCTGTCATAGATATTAAAATAACGGTAATCTTCAACCTTTCCATTGGACACAAGGTCCGCACACAAGCTATGCACAGAGACAAACACTGTTAGTTCCTCTTGTTAATCCAACATAAAATGCTGAAAGATAACAATGCACCCAGCTTTCAAAAAAATCTGGCACCATCCTTAGCAATGCCAGTAGGACACGCATATCAGCCTTTCATTTTTTCCATTTCGTTGCATGGTTCAGAGGCTGTTGCTACGCTACCAAACTCTAAATTCATAAGTTCATAGAGAAAAGTAATAGGTCATTTGCTTGCTTCTTGAGGTGAAAATAAAAATAAACATCGACTTTGTAAATTCATGATGGCACCAATGTGAACCTGAGGCTGATGTCAATCAACAGTGCAGACAATTAAAAAGGGGTATAATAATAATAATAATATAAAAAATAACTTCCTATGAGTAAACTTACAGTACAAGGGTTTGAGGATAAACAAAATATAATGGACTAATTTCAGGGAATTCAGTTATTAGCCAATTTTACCGAGTTTTTGCTTATATTCATCCTCTGACAGCTCATCAGGGAGTTGGTGATTACATACAATAGGTAGCGTTTAAAAACAATTCAACCATTCGTACATTGAATATGCACATTGGATCCTTTTTGTATACAATGGGGAGAGAATAAACCAGAACAATATAGGATTTATTTTCTACACAGAACTATGATCCGGACATTGTTATGCAAACAATGAAGCACTATGGGTACATCCACAAACCCTTGAACATCCACCACCCACCCACCCTCACCAGCTAAAGAGTCCAGTATAGTATCATGTATGATGACACTATTGGCCTACTGATAGTATCTACTGTATAGGTCTGTTTTTTCAAAATGGCGACATGGCTTTACATCCTAATGTAAACCTAAAACAAATGTCCCACACTGTAAATATGGTATCTACCTTGTTCAAACAGGCCAAACAATAAGAAAAAAAAGCTGGCGGAGCATACAATGTATGGAGCATACATTCAGACAGTCATCATATCTGAAAAAGGTAAACACACAGCAAGATACTGGACGTGGACACACCAAATGCATTGTGTTATCAGTGTCCTGTAAGGCTGCATACCAAACGTAGGCTAATAGCCAAATTTCCCTTCTACAACAGAGGTTAGAAATACACCTCATGTATACACAACCATCTTCCCCCGCCTTTCCGATTGGTCTCCAGCTATGTGTCTGGAACCCTCTCATCAACTGTCATATATTTTTGTTTCTCCAGTGTAATCAAACGCAGCATGGATTTGGGGGAGTACAAATGTATTTTCATTTAGATTTCATCTAGGCTGCTTATGCCAGGTGCCGAGACAGAGACAAGCCTCCATCTGCTGGGGGCCCTGATGGCAGCCCCCAGCAAACTTCTAGCCATGCTCTCAGGCACACCACACACTGCATTTCAATCTCAAAGGAGCCCTGCCTAGATCCCTCATTTATTAGGCCTCAGCACTACATGAATTTCACTATGATTTGTCTGTGGGTGGTGCGTTGTGGGTTGTTTAGGCCTTAAATCACAGACTACTAAGGTGTCTAGGCTGGAACCAGGAAGGAAGCCGTATTAAACTGATAAGATGTAAATATGGTATTAAATGTAGAGGTGATTCAACCTACATGAGTTGGGTTGCGTCCAGAGAGGTATGCCGCTGAATGATTTATCCTAAACGTATACACACTGGAATAGATGGTTTATCTTAGTACCATTGGTAATGTGTAAATAGTGACCTATTTTCAAATGTAATATTACAGACAAAGAATAACTGAATTTAAACCCCCCAAATCGGCATTATGTTCCATCAGCCTGCAATTTAAAAAAATAGACCAGAGCTTACATTGCCTATATTTTGGGTGACTGTGCTCATACCTGAAACAGTGCACAACGAACATACCATAGCAGCAAAATCCATAAATCAGTATCCTAGAGTTAAACATAGTGAACACAAGAGTAACCTGTATCACACAGCCACATGTCAGAGTTAAACTTGAAGCGTTCCATGTAGAAAATATAGTTCAAATCTGGGCCTACATCCTCAGTGAACAATCCACAGCCTAATAAACAAAGGCCTGTAAAAGAGCCTGGGGTATCCTAGGTTACTCCCCAGCTAGAACCACTGGGCCAAGCCCTGGGTTTACTGCAGCAGGATGGGCCAGGCAGGTAGGCCTAGCCATAACCCTCTACTGTGGTGCAGTCTCCCTTCCTCTCCTCTCCACCCCTGTACATGGCGACTAGGAGTGAATGAACGGCAGCCAAGGTAGCTAGCTTGTTTAAAATTCAACAGGCCACTGTAAATCCCATCTCGCGACCAGGGAGTGCATGGGACTGGACTGGATAGAGTATCAGTGAGATCGATGACGGACACTTGTCCATCCAAAACAGGTTGACATAAATACACCCTGCAATCGGGTCATCTCTCACCACCCAGCCAACCCTGGCCCTGGCGGCATTATCTGGCACTCACAATCACCTTGGATTCACTCAGTGGTCAACGTTGGGAGTCCGGAGAGCACCGACAGCCTACCTGTCAATTATACACATTCCTCTGTGTATTTACTGCCATGCAGGTCTCACTGTTATGGCCATCCTTAATCAGATTAACAGCTGTCAGTGACAGTAACCAGCCTGTAAATGGTATATTGCCAAAGCAAAACACACACAACTCAAAGTACAGTGAGTTACCCAATGTGTTTACTTGATAGCTATCTACACAATAGCTAGAACAAAGTGTTAATAGGATAAAAATTCATTAAAAAGATTTAAAAGCAATACAAAAGCACTTTAAGAACTCTGACACCCAAACACTCCTGTCAACTGCCTTTTCCTCTGCTCTGGTGTCAGCAGAGAAGTTCCACATTTATACGGCCATATTAACACATGTTTATGTGCCGCTCTTTCTCACCACACTTCCTAGAACATTCGGATTGGACCGCCCTGCATCTTGATTTTAGTAGACCTACTTATGGGTCAGCATCATCATAATGTGTATTGTGTGTAGAAGAACGCATGTTTCCTTGTCTGTACCCATCTGTAGGCTACATGGAGGGCTAGATGTTATCTCTGGAAGCATGGCACGCCGAAAACTGACATTTTGTTTTCTCCTCTGTGGGTCTAGCCTTTTCTAATGAGAGCATCATACACAAGGCCAAGGTTATGATGGTACAAACATCTTCACATTGTTCCTTTAGCCCAAATGAACATAGGCCTACCAGTTATTAGACTATACAGAATAATGCTGGTGATGACAATGCTTGGCAAGATGCAAACCAGCCTAATCCAACAGCAATGCAGCAGCAACACTACCTCAATGACCTCATTCCTGTGGGTTGAAATTAAAAGCAACTCTTTAATATGTCTAGGCATTCCACTGTGGCCCCTTATCATCAACTTCAAGAGAGAAAATAAAAAAGGCATGCAGTCAGATTGCTCTCTGATCTGAGAGGCACAGCTGCTTGCCAACATACTGTAGCTACAGGCCAGCCATATGTGCATTAAGTCCGATTGTTATATTCCGATTGTTATAGTCTACTGCTCAGCAGGGCACGTGACTCACTAGACAGGACCAATCGGTTGAAACTGTTCTCTTTTACCGTTTCTTCTCACCCCCGGGTCATTCACCGAACCCCAATTACATAATTAATGAAATACACATCATGCAAAATCACTTCAATTAATCATCATTAGGCAACAGTATTCGCATATATAGATTCCGGGTACCACTGTCGCGACCACCCCTCATCACTGTGTTTGAATGGAGTCAATCTCCGATAGAAACGATTATGCGATTCTGTCCAATGTCTCCCCATACATTTCCTGGGAATGCCATTCCAGGCTATTAATCCGATTTGAGGCAACATTTATTACATCTTTACCCCCCCTGGAACAGTGGCGTTTTCCGGTGCTTTCAGCGGGCACAGCCTGCTTTTAGTTCCAGGGCTCGGTGCCTTCCTCCGACATCCCCCGGTCCAGATTCGCTCCGCTCCATTGGTGGTTCCTGAAGTCTGCAGAATTAGTTTATACATTCGGTTCTCTAGCTTTATGATATCACATAAACTCATACAGCTAGATAACCAAAGAGAGAAACTAACCCACGTCTCTTAAAGGGACCGCCGCGTGCCCGATGCAGCTTCAGTGCTTCTGTTGTGGTCACATGGAGCCATTACATTCGCTTGTATGCAGACGCGAGCTCCCGCTATCAAACGCGTTCTGTCGCACACACACACACACACACACACACTTGCATGCGCGCGTGCGTGTGTAATAGGCTACGCTATAAGGCCCGGTTTCAAGAGCTTGCTTATGTATACCCGAATTTATTATTTATGACTGTAATATTAAAATGCTTTGAATAGGTTGAAATGAGCGTGGTGGACAGTGTACACAATCTCATCATGCGTAAACTAGCAGTCATCAGAGAAAAAGCAATGCTTCCCTACATGCACATGCTCCCAAAACGACCATCCCAAGTTCAATTGGTTGTTCTTAATCATCTAGGCCTAGTACAGTATAGCCCCGCCTACAAGTCCTTCACACAACAAAGGCTTCACTTTGAACTCACAAATGCCAAGCCATATCAACACCGACCATGTATCAACAGTACCAAGTCTGCAACAGAAACGTCATGGATAGGTAAGGCCAGAAAGGCTTCTACATTATCCCTTAAATATCACAATGCACCCCAAACAATCACAGTCCTGTTTTAAATGCCAGCTCCAATCGACCAGTTCATCCCATAGACTAGTTTCAATGTTGAGTAAATGACTAAAGAAAAGGGTCGAACATGACAAACTATAAAAGCATGAGCTGCAGCTTGCTGTAACGACTACAAGTAAATGTCAACAACATACTTGACAGCGAGTAGCTTCAGTTCACCTTTAAATGAACTGCATTAAAAGCACACGCTGTTGACAATTTGATCTTGAATGGATATGGAATTAAATGGAAAAGAGGACATGAATAATAGTCTATATTCAGGCATTGGCCCTGGATTCAATCAAATTCAAATAAATAAATGGAAACGTCTTGATAATATCTGAAAATATCCACCAACTAATAGAAATACTTTGCTCTATATGATGAAAGAGCAAAAGTCTATTGATTTCTATACATAGCATCCATGAGTCTTTATACTGTACAGACTGTTCTTCATTTCCAACACTGTCTTGCTGATGATTCGTTTAAGAACACAAGGCCACTTCTGACACCACAACAATATAGACTAATAAACAAGGCATATACATTATTTAAAAAAATGTAATACTCACGTTCAAATAATGATACAGCCCTCTGTTCTAGGGATTCATCTTTAGTAATCAAATGGCACAGTAAAGGCTATAGGCCTGCATAAACATTCCATGATGGCTCACATAGGCAAACAAGCAAGTTCTGAATTCCCATTCAACTCCTGATACGAAGCCATTCTGTCAGTAGAGTGAGAGCCACGGATCCACAAAAGCTAAAAAGATGTCCCATACATTGCCGGTACATTCATCAAACAAAGCTTTTACGCACACCGTCTCCGGGAAGTATGGAAGTACACCGGTCATTACACGTTATCGAGAAATTCACCACAGTCCAAGAGATAGCACAAAACGTGGAGAGGAGAAAGAGACGCAACTGTCATGGTCGGAGGCACCGGGAGCTTGGCTGGGGCAGGGAGAAAGTCTCACGGGCCACGGGGGTCACACGGCCAATAGAAATGTGATGTCACCAGCATTAGGTATGCTTATTGACACACATGGTTGAGCAACCCTGGGACACTGTGGTGGACACCGCCGTGACCAAGCGCTCTGCAATAGCCTCAGATTCCAAAATAGCATAAAACCAGAGCTTCCCTCTCTGGTTCACAATGCATAGACATCAGTGAAAAAAGAACGACTCTCTCTTTTGATGTATTGCAGCTCACTGAATAAAGCCGGCTTAAAATCCATTCCACTATCAAAAGAACATTGGATATCATAATGCACAAAAATAATTTCCCCTCAACAACAACAACAAATATTAATCTTATAAACGAGACCAGTATGTAGCTCATGTTGTCATATAAAACGCCAATGCCATTATTGTACAATGCAGGGATAGAATACTTAGGCCTATCTGATCGAGGTCAACACGCAATCTTACTTTCATCTGATTATTCGAGGTAGGAACAGGCCAGTCACTCAAAACTCAGATTATCACGAAAAGCCATTGACAACGAGTTACCATTCAATATCATTGTAGGCCTATACGACACTTTCCACTATGGAGGTCACCATACTTCTTTGCCACACCCATTCTTGTTGAATATGAATACGAAATCAGTAGCATATATATATGTCGCTGGAGTTAGGCTATGCTCACCAGAAAGCATGTCATTTACATTGTATTGCATCATGTTACAGAGTTGAAGACATAGGCCAGATAAAACAACGGATTAATAAGTAATAAAGATTGGAAAGATTAATCGTTTCATAATCATTCATCATCATTATTTGATCATGTGAAACATAATTTTACCAACTTTGGAGTATTTGGTGCCAAATGAACATAAATTGTCTTTTTGAATAATAACCTAATCACTAGTCCAGTTACTGCTCTTTTAGCCTAATGATTATGTGCTTTATATAAATCCTCAAACACAATTTGCTCTTAAATCAGTGAAAAGAAATTGCTGTATTCATACTATCACTATCATTGCAGTCAAAATGGTAGGCTAGTTATATGAAATAGTGTTTTTATCTGAATTCCTCAACTCATGAATTTAAGGACATGGTTAAGAATAAACTAAACCAATTGGACCTGGATACATTTTGAGAAGTTTGGAATTTCGTTTGTGAGGGATAATTTCATAGTAGGCCTAACTGAGCGTATACATAACTACATGTTTATATATACAACACACAAATGACAGTCTTCACACACACACACACACACACACACACACACACACACACACACACACACACACACACACACACACACACACACACACACACACACACACACACACATACACACACACACACACCTTAAAGTTATGAAATAAATATTGGCGTATCAATGACGTGAAAGTGCAATACTAAAACAGCAGGCCACAAGCAACCAATGGACGATGTTTGATTCTGCTGCGACATCCCCTATTCTTCATGAGAAAATGGAATCTCCCATATGCGAAATGTAAAACCGAGGCCAGACAATGGAATGAACCATTTCCCTGAATCAAAATTACAAAGAATTATAACGAGTCTCATACATGGGACATGTCTGACTCTACTGTAGGCCTATAACCACGTTTCATTCAGGTGAATAATTGCGCGTATTTAATAAGTATCAATCGGTTTTCATATTTTGAGGCGACCCCTCAGCCTATAGGCCAAATTCCCACTATTGATATTAGGCCTACACATTAACTTGAATTTCAAACCTCGAAACCGTCTCATGCATGACCGTAATGAAAACACAGACCTAGTTATGTATAGCCTAAAACTACAGTACAGTATGACAATGTGAATGTTGTGTGACATTTCATCACGTAGAGTTCGTTACAAAGCTTTATGCATTACTCTTACACAAACCAAAATTCGATTCGTTTTTCACGCATTCGAAAAGGTATATGATCTATAATGTAGCCTTCTTGGCTACTCCATCAATAACACCCAAACTTTAATTATATTTTCTACAAGGGTGAGAATGATTCATATGCTGTTATGAATATATAGGCCTTGAAGCTACTTTGTGCTAACGTCAAATGAACTGTTTTCAGAAAGCTATCATTTCAATATTATAGGGGCACCAACAATGGAAGAAATTACTTGGTTTGCCAATATTATGATTATGATTATAATATAAACTTATTAGGCTAGTTGATTTTTACAGAAACAGACCAAACTAGTCTATGACAAAGTTATAACAATGTTTTCTTTCAAGGGATATAACCACTGTCATCAATCCATACTTAATCATTTATCTTCGTTTCATAATTGGAAGGATGAAAGATCATTAGAGTCAACGTATCATATAGGCATTTCAAGTAATAGCCTTTAACATGATTTAGGGTACAATTCTTGGATTTTTCACAAGGATGTGTTATTAGCCTAAATATTTCCTCGTAGGTCAAAATATAGCATATTTCTCCAGTCGTCTTAACGGGCCCTGATGTTTTTTGATAGCCATGGGAAACAGTTAGCAATCTAGGCTACTATGGAGAACTTCATGATAACATTTAATCATTTAAATATTCAAAAAAACATCAATAAATATATAAAAGACCTTTACGTGTAATGCATGGTGTGAAATGAACTGATGTTACTGCATTATTACCTATAAAAAAAACACCACACACAAGGGTAATAATTTACAGTAGAAATTGGTACTGAGATTTCTGTCAAACACAAAAAATATTGTATTTTGTACATGGTCACTATGGGCTACAGTAGCCAATAAACCCTTATCACTAATCTATCAGAAGACCAATTCCCCGTTAACAGGAGCTGGGCACAGCCCGCCCTAGACTTTACCGCGTCTCCTCATACAAAGCGAATATTCACGCCATCTATTTATTCTGTTAATCTACCACGGCCCAGATTAAAAGGATTGACAGGTGCTGAGCTAGCCAATGAGAGCTCGCGCTCTCGGCCTATGATTATTTAGCATAGTCTGGTTAAATTGGATTTGTGTAGGGGTAGATGTGTTGCTGTTCTGGGACGGCAATCAATATATTTGCAATATTAACCAAAGAAACAAGGCAACCCAGCTATAGATGAGATCGTTGAAGACTTTGATTTTGTTGAAGACATAAGCAAGTAGATCGAAGCATGTTCAGCAGTGACGACAGGCCTATAAATTACTTTTCTACAACAGCAATCATATTTAATTTGAGTAACATGTAAACCTCAATACCTGACATTATAGGTGAATTTATGGCCAATGGGAGACTGCATTTACATAATTTAGCAGACGAAGAGTAAATAGGGTTAAGTGCCTTGCTCAAGGGCACATCGGAAGATTTTTCACCTAGTTGGCTCCGGGATTCGGTAGACCATATCTGAGAAATTGTCAAATTTGTTTTCTTGAAATGTTTTGAGACGGTCATTTATGCATGGGGCCTGATTTAGGCATTCTAAACCAGTATAAAGCAACTTTTGCACCTGTAAATGTCAGATATAGTAGAAATTAGCCTTATGACAATAGATTCATATTTCATCTTTGTTTTTGTCTTACCTTCCTAATTTTGTACAGGTGACGGTCTGTAGGCCTATATCTGGGTACAGTTAACAGTATTTTTTTTAAAGTAGTGTTTTTGAATACTTCCAGGCCCTCCTCTTTCCTTGGTGAAAAACCACCTCATAATTCAGCCTTAGGTGAATTCATTATGGACCATCAAAGGACCAGGCACGCCCCCTTCCTGCGTCATGTCCTGTTTTATAGGCTTCCATGATAGGTGCACTGTCCACATGGCATAGCCTACACTGCATGGCTGGACGCACGGTTCTGGTAGCATAAACATTTATAGAGGAAAATATTTTCAGCAGTGCCTTACCTTTTAACTATTATTTGACTAATGTGAATGTCATCTCCACATAGTAGGCCTAAATAATAGAAGTAGCCTAAGCTAAGTTGATAAAGGTTGCACACGTTTTACAATGATTAATAGTATTCTACACCATATTGTTAAATCAATGATGTTATGATAACGTCTATAAATGTACAATGTAAATAGTTATACTATTGTGTACTATTCATATTGCTCATTGGTCATGGCAAAGTAGCCCACTTCCGATTTCTTTCTATCATCGAATAACCGGCTCCTTCTAACAATAATTAAAATGTAGTTATATAATAATAATAATATGGCTTTGATGGGCTAGCTATAGAAACTATAAAATCAGCCGTTAGAATGAAAGCGTATAGGCCCTCAAACGAATCAGCCTCGGTTACTTGTAGGCCGCTGTTGCTGATAGCTGCTTTGACTTGAATGTACGAATAGTTCACTATCGTATAAATCCACCCCATACATCGTTGTCATTTATACAATGATAACATAGGTCTAGAGATAGACTGGGACTTTGCAAATACTCGCATAGCTTCACAAGGATTTGTAGCCTAACATGAACTGAATAGGCTACCAAAAAGCATGGCCTACAACTGACTTTATGCCATATGGTAGCCTATATTGAGAATGAAATAACAATTTATTTAACATTATTCACACCCTTTAACTTTCACCCCACATCGTTAAAATAACATAAGTGGTATAGCTATGGCTAATGCCAATATTACCATTTACCATAGGTGCAGAAAATCCAACATTACCTATGTTTCTTCTATTCTTCTGAAATGAATGAACCCTAAAGATCACAGCTAAAGCTATGTTAGCCTACTAGTTTAAACTGACACATTTATCGCAAAAAAAATTGCATAGAAATAATTTACCTTGCTTGTATGAAAGTCTTTCTCAGATTTCAGCACCTGTTGCCTGTTGAATATATGCATAAAATACAATGTCAACTATATATATATATAAAAAAGTTGATGTTACACATAAACAGGTGTAATTATGCAAGAAAACATTGTTAATATCAGAACAAAACCTATTCAGATGGTGCACAGTCCAAAATGCACCGAAGATGACATATAGGTAGGCCTATTTCAGCAGCTGATTTTAAACGACAAGAGCACAACTATTTTGTGATGGAAAACTGGCAGCATTGTTCATGCTTAGTCTACTTATAAATATTTTCGGGTTTTGAATATGAAAATGATAGTAACATGCATCCCTATACCCAGTGGGTGAAGGGAGAGAGAGGGGAGAGGAGAGAGTACACACACACGCACACCTGCTACCACTCAATTGCAAAAGCTTTGCCCATTTATAACGCAATTAAGCTTTTTGATCCATCAATAAAGTTTAAAAAAAAACAAGTCCAGGCACCTAGACTAAGAGAAATAATATAGGCCTACCATCACATGACAAAAAATGTAAGCTGAACTCTATTTCAACTGGTCACAATGTCCTAAAAAAATATAAACCGAGAATATCTATAGATAGTATTTTCTCGGCTCTCTTGAAGCTTGGGAAAATAAAGTTTATCTAAAATAATACAAGTATTTTGTGTGTTGCCAAGATTCTCTGGGCTCTATTGTTGTCCGCTGCAAAGGCTGATTAATTAATTTCACACTGTAGCTCCAGAGAAGATTTTCCCACAAACAAGTGACCGAGAAAAATGTAGCCCCAAAGAAAGTCAACATCAAGTTCAACAACGTGCTGGCGCTCATTAGCATGACAATGGTGTCTGGGAGCACAGAAGTCTTCTTAACAAGAGGGTCTGGCGTCAAGACACTCCACCTCCCAGACCCCAGAACATTTTCCCAGGCTCTCGTAACAATCGCACAACTGTTTGCTTTAAACGCCTGCGCCGGGGCCACTCGGTTCGCCCTATCATTACTCCGCGGACTGCACAATGGACGATTCCGTTAAGACATGACATATTAACGCCGACATACTGCTAATGTTTTCTTACCTTTCAATGGAAGTAAAAATGTGTAGGCTATATAATTTCAAACCACTTCAATAAATAATTAAAAACTTACAATAAATGCAAGTGGATTATAATGCTGTTATTCCGCTATTAGGACAAGTATTATTATTATAGACTACTTTTGTAATAAGTAAAAAAATAAAATAATAAAAAAGCAGTAGGCCTACCTAAGCATTTCCAAAGTACCACCAAAGTTGAATTTTTTTTATCTTATAACCAACTCAAGTAGAATTGACACCCGTTGCTATAATAAATCTCATGCATACTTACATACCGTAAATCCAATAAAATAGGCGTTACTGATGTCCACATTGAATTTCAGTTAGGCTATAGAATTTTTGATGATAGAAAAACTCGAGCTCTGCAGCAGCAGTGTAGAGTTTGCTACTGCTATACGAGTTTAAACTGAGCCAGCGAGAAATAAACCCGGAGCTATCTGGCATAGATACACTTTGAAAGAGAGCAAAGGTATGTAATGAGTCAATCCAATCTGGAGCAGTTTACTACAAACACTGGCATTAGTCTACTTTTGCTTGAGTGGCCTGAGACAAGAAAACTGGCCAAACGACTCTCTAATTTGTGCAAGTGTCCAGACTGCCAGTCAGTCCCGCACCACATGTCGTTGGCCTCGTCACGAGCCCGCCTGGCGTGGACGTGTCCAGAACCCCAAACAGTTCTGCTCCTCTATTCATTGTCCATTGTGAATTGATGTCTATTGTTCCAAATCTGGGTGAATTCTCCTTTACCCTTTTTAGTTACGCCCATAATCTTTTTCTGAATCATTCGCTAGACAAGAGACAGAGATAGATGTAGACCAGTGTGGAGGCAGAAGTAGAGAGATCTATAGAACGGATCCAACACGACTTAGATCCATGAGCAGAGAAATAGAATGCTTGAAAGCCTTTTCCCATCACTCGCCAAGACGCAATACACCACAAACGCCAGCCAGCTACATCTCAAAGTGAATCTTAACTTTTACCCTTCAAATGTTTCCTTTTTTTCCACTTAACATAGGCTACAATTACAACTCCATCATCCAACTCCACGTTATTTTAAGTCGACTCGCAGAAAGGCGGGATGGAACAGTTCTAGAAATTGCTGGCCTACATTTCGGCACCATCGCATCAGCGGAGAGGGACCCGTCACTGCAACCACGGGTCCCCGTGCTGCGCCTTGTTGCTTGAAGTAACACTGCTTGCCTAGTCACTGAGTCCAAACGCGAGAGAGTGAATACGCACCAAGCCTTTAGTCCCGTTCAGAAATAACAAGGAACATTGCGAGCGCAATTATTAGAGGTGGATAAGACACCGTTTCAGCCGAGCAAATGAGCGAAGCACTGACTGCAGCCTCCTCTTGTCGAGGACCACTAGGAGAAAGGATGATTTCCTCTGGGTTCTGTATGGGTTCTGGGTCACGTTGCCTTACGTGGGTCTCGGTGGCTACGTCTCCATCCTCAGACCGCGCACAACCGTGTGCTGTTGAAGAGTGTTTTCTCATGCGACCACAGAGTTAACGCTTGTAACAAATGAGCAGGTACTTCATTCGAAAACACGACGGATAGCCTGATTGCAGGTGGATTCCGCGTTGAGTTGAAAGATACGTACTAGTCCAAGCGCCTCGTATTTTACTACGTGAGCGAATACGTGCTTACGTCAGGAACCGGGATCTTTACCCTCCTTAGACGTTTCAATGGTATCGTGAAAGGTTTCAGTAGGTTATTAGCAAAAACAACGTTTTGTGCATTTGAGTATATAGCTATGGTTGATATTTTGGCAAATAACAATGTGTCTTAGTTGGTAGAGCATGGCACTTGCAACGCCAAGGTTGTGGGTTCGATTCCCACGGGGGACCAGTACGAAAACACATGAAGATATATGTAACTCACTACTGTAAGTCCCTCAGGATCAGAGCGTCTGCTAAACTGTAAACGTAAAACATTTTGAGAGCGAGATGTCTGTTTCACTTAATGTGCCCCTACATTTATTTACACTACAAACTATGATAGGCTTATACACATGTAGCATGTGATTAGTTCAGTTTCTTCAACATGCAAGGTGTGTGTATAATGTATGTATGTGTGTGTGTGTGTGTGTGTGTGTGTGTGTGTGTGTGTGTGTGTGTGTGTGTGTGTGTGTGTGTGTGTGTGTGTGTGTGTGTGTGTGTGTGTAATACAATGGCATTTGTATTGCTGCTCAGATGTTTTTGTTCAGAACTACAACGAGCAACACGTTGATCAGCTTTCCTCTACATATTTGATTGGGTTCTCCTCATATTTGATCATGGCATTGATCATGATTTAAATTGACGTAAGAAGACTACATCCTATTGTGGTTCTGAAATGTCTCTTAATTGATCTCTGTTGAATATCTGAATATAATAGGCATCACATTGATCAAATTAGGCCATGGTAATAACAAATTACAACCTTTGCAAGTTTTGAAGGCATCAGACAAAAAAAAAACTTCTGGTGAAATGAATTACTGAATAGGCCTATAGACACCTGCACGAGAGTAGTTTAGCATTGCCTATGTTTAGCATGAATTTATTTACATAATATTAAAATACATATCTAAGCGTTTCGTTTGATTGACTGTCTTTACAGTCTTTTTCACAGCTCATCTGACCAGATATAGTTTTAACGACGCAAAGAAAAGTGGTAAAAGTATAATAATAATAATAATAATAATGTCATAGCTTACATCTTTCGATTAAATCTGAATTAAAAACTTAAATCTTTGCTGCAACTCAACGTCCCTTTGAGAAACAATTTGATTTTGATAACAACCATAATCTTTAACGATCAACGTCAAGGGCAGCAGAACTCGTTTGAATGAGCTGGCCCCTAACTTGGGCCTCTACATTTTGTAACGGTGCTTTATTCTATACAAGGAACCAATTGGACAAAGAATATAGGCTACTTTTATTAACAGACGTAAATCCACAGATTAATTTTGCTAATTATCAGCAAGCTATAACTTGGAGGCAAAAGAGAACTCATTAATGTAATCTGTAGTTTATCCATGAAGGATATTGAATAACTCGTTTTTTTGTTAGTCACGAATACCAGACAGCCTACACTTCACACAATGCAACGCTTGAAATAACCTAAATAGCCTACATATCAAACATATTAGGGTCTATTATTACTATTATAATTTTAACAACTTATTTTTATTGAATTATAGGTGTAATATTTAGTATAAACCTGATATGAACTGTTCATTTATTCAAACTGAAAATGCAGCATTTCACCTATTTCATGGCATCGCGTGGTGGCAGATTTAATTTATCTCAGTGTAAAACCAGTTACAAGCCTATCTATGCCTTGCAAAGGCAGATATTTGGCTTTAATCGCTCCTATTGACTACTAGACATTGATAAATGAGTGTGAATACAAGCCTATAAAATAAGCCTACATGACCGTTGTTGAGACTCGTGAATTGCAGCATGTATCTGAGTAGGCTATCTCGAAACTGGCAATTTTGTTTAAATCCTAAACCACCCCAAGAGAAAAGATTCAAGCAAGGACTGAAGCAACTGCAGAAACAGCGACGCCCATCGGACGAAAGCACTTGTCCATGGAATGCACGAAATCTGATTAACATTTATGAATAACCTATTATACAAAATGAAATAGCTATTGGTCACACTTTCATTACACTGTAAGGAAAGTATCATTATTAGTCGTAGCAATTCGTAGTATGTTTGTAGCCGTCTATAAACAGACGAGACACATCACTTTGCAAATTTTTATGAGATATAGGCCTAATCACATTTGGTAATTTCTTTAATTGCACTCAATTAAACGTTTTCTTAAATAATAATGTGGATGATATAAAATAGATACAAGAATAATCATAAATGAAAAGTTAAAAAAGTATTCTGGAAGAAGACTCCAGGTGACATGATGTTAATAACCCAGACAACAATTAAAACGTAATTTGATAATCCTCGGTGTTTTAAATATAAAGAAAATTAAACTGGAGTCATGCTGTGTTGTTGAAAAATCCCCATAAGAACATATACAGCTAGAAGATCACAACGCCTGAAAAATCTGTAGCCTACTGGAAGCGACCACAATCAAATTCTATCAAGATAGTTGGTGACGAGATCTATGTATTTACCGAAAGTAAATCAAACAAAGCTAACAACCGATCATTGAATGTCAATCTTGGAAATTGGAAATTGTGGTAACCTTACATAAACTATATGATTCTGCATTGACTTTTATTTAACATAGTGAAAAATAATTTGAACAATTTCATAAATTTCATGCTAACATAAATTTAAAATCTGAGGGCTTTTATTATTAATATGCTTATAAAGCGTTATTGTTACATTCCTCTATTGAAAAGTCATTTTCAGAATTTTTCATGTTTCAAACTGGGCATAAGAGCAGAGCAATATTACTTTTCGCTGAAAAAGGGTGTGGTAAAACCTATGAGAGCCACATACATATGACACGTGCTGCCCAACTACAGAAAGAGAGGTTCACTTTTGCCATTCAAATGAAAGGTGCATTTAGAGTGAGACTCCGTTTTAAATGGGATCTGTGTTGAACACCTTATCCAGTAATAGCCTTTCTATTTATCAAAGAACACTCTCAAGTTACTGCTTTTCCAATTAAGTGAAACATACATATGATCAATCTAATATAAGATATTTATAATTATCTGAACTATCAATAATCTATCAATAATCTATCAATGGGACATATAATCTCACAGCAAAAGTTCCTTCAGGGCTAAACTCCAAGGAATCTTGCTTATGTGCATACAATTCTTAGGATTGATTGGACAGAGGAGCAAGATTCACTAAGATAATTTTGAAAAAAATAGTAATAAAAATCCCTAATGCCTGATTGGACAATGTAACATATTGCAGTGTGTATATAATGTATTTGTGCCTCAGGGAGAATGTGATTGTGCTAGTTGCAGTGTCTTTATGCACTATACATCTCTACGCTTTTGAAAGAGTCATATGTTGTCTATGTAAACAAAGTCAAAACATCTTGGTTATCACGTGTTGAAAGGACATTCATTGGACCAGTCTAATGGCATCTTCTTACAGTATCGGGCTATTTCCTCCTTATCCTACCACCCCCGTGATTCAATAACCATTACATGACAGTTTGGAGTTTAGAAATATATGACTTATTATACAGTATTAAACTCATATATCTGTAATATATCTGTAACTGCAACAATTCCTTTGGAGTAACTGGATTTCTGTTGGATGATGATATTGGTGGAATTCCTCTGGTGTACCTTAACCGACTGCAGATGAATGGTCTGTATATGGTTTGCTATAAATATCCCAAATGTACACTATGTGTATTTCAGCATATTATTATGACAGAGAGTCCTTTAATGAATTACTGCAGTGGGCCAAATCAGGGTCATACACAGTGTTTCTCGGTAGTCTTAAACAAATCTACTTTGAAACTAAAGTTTACACCTCACACACATGGTTATGGGCTTTAAAAAAGAAGACACCTGTACCATCTCAGATATAGAGTTGAAATGTATTACATTTGAGTTTGGATCTCAATATTAAACTTTATATACATCACAGAATACTGAAATATAACAAAACCGTTTGACATAGAAACAATAGATTTTCTGTTTAAAAAAAAAAAGGTTCATAATTATGAAATTATGGAAAATATGAATAACATTCCACCCATGAGGCCACTAGGTCATTTGACTGCAGGAAAGGGCTACTTGGAGTTAAATTTAATAAACAATGATTTTATCTTGTCTCCCTCTGATGAGGAGAAAGAGAACGACAAAACACCATAGAACTGCCACACTGCAGTATTAGACTATAAATGACTATAATCATATTCATTTCCTTCCATCATATATGCATGTTTCAATTATCTTATAATTTCAGCATATAAACTGCTATATGTAAATGTTATAATTGAATGCATAATAGTAGAATCAATGCAATATCGCCCAACCTAACCTAGTGAGTTATAAAAAGACAAACATCCCATTTTAATTAGTCCCATACATTTGTGTCTATCAGTCCCATCTCGGAGGTGAGCTGATCAGTCAATGATAGACAGATTTTCAAATCAACCCCCAAATCATTAGACACAGAATGACTTAATTATAGACACAGAATTACAAAATTGCCATAATATTCTGCATGTAACATAATCCATAAATCACTTTTTTTTTAATGTATACTACCAGATATAACCGCATAACGCCACTGAATCACTAGAGTCAGGTTCAATGGTTTACAAGTGACCAAATCAAGGGTCCCACTTTTGAGAATTACAATAGCCATACTTCAAAGGGCTTGACCTCACATAAGGGCATTAAGGAGTCTCATGGGTCATGCATCAAGTCAAAGAGAGACCAAATATTTGAGGGTGGGATCCCGGGTGGGTTCCCGGGTGGGAGGATCCCGGGTGGGAGGATCCCATCCTAGCCCGCTAACCCTACACCAATTAGTACTAACTGCCTATAGCCTATAAAGACCTATTTTGATGACAGGGCTCAGTTTAAAATCTAAATTAGCTTCAGAATATTATGAAAAGATTAACTGCTGGGTGAAATGAGTCTAGGAAACCGCCTCATTGCTATGCTCACAAATGCATGACCTATAGAATCAGCCATTATCAACTGAAAATATCCCTGCATGCTATTCAGGGAGGAGACATTTTGAAGGTATTCCCAGAGAAATGCCAGAGTTCAAGAGTGTAACATCAGCCAAACAATCTACAGAGCATGGCATGCAGAGGGAACAGCACGTGCCTCTTCAATCCACTTAAGATACATACATATATGAGATGTAGCTAAGTTTGATTTATACCAAAATCATTGTTATGCAATGTCCTATAAACCAGAAAAAAAATACCAGCGTAGATAACACCCATGACTACTACTGCCAGGGTCTAGGCCTAGTAACCTTTACCATTCACCCTTCTCTACCCCGACGCAGCTACTACCACCCTCCACCTAAACCGTTGAGTAAGGAGAACCTGAGCCAAATCTAACATCAACACTCATTATGCCAGCAACACAAGTGAGCCAGGGGAGCAGGTATTGCACCGATGCCATGCCTTATGACCTGCAATGTACAGTATACTATCAGCAGACTGCTAATTGACTTAACGCAGAGGCTCTCAGAGGGATAACGCCCACCTGTATCATCAATAAATATATCATCAATATCATCAACGGAGGGAGATTTAGAGGCCAGTTTGATACGGGAGCAAGCATATTCACTTTGGGCAAATTCTGGATTCTGTCTGTTTCTGACATCAGAAACAATAAATCATGAGATGAAAATACATGGCATATGTCAATGTGAATATATCAATGACACATCAATAAATACGTGTAAAGTAATAAACTGCCTCAACTTGCGCAGCTCTGAACTTGAGTTGGCCTACCATTTCACAAGAATTCCATGTGAATGATGACAAATGGGAATAGGCTAATAATCCTAACTTGATAGGTAAGGTATAACCTCTACGTTTGTCTCCCCACAGCAATGATACATATAAAATATGGAATTCATTATATATGCATAACATAACATCTGTGAAGGAAATGTGAATTCAGAATAATTACATTATCTAGATAGTAGCACTACGCAAGACTCAACATTATACCCATTGAAGGTAATTCATTTAGCGTACATTGTTAAATTGCAAAATGTTTACTCTGAAATGACAAGCAATAATCCACAGATGGTAGTCGATGCATAATGAATAATAGAACAAAAAATGTCTGTAAAATGAAGGATGTAAAGTAGTCTGCGTCGAGGCCTATATCCGTAAGAAGAAGAACACAGTTGATAAACTTACGTCCTGTGGAGTTCCTGCAGAGAGGGAGATGCTTATTCGTTCCCTGCCATGAGAAAAAAGACTGGGCTCCCTCTGTCTCCCCTCTTTAATTACAAGCGGGCTGAATTTTATGCTAATGAGAACAACTTGCGCAGCATAAAGGAAGGGAGCAAGGGCCACATTCGCCTCTCCTTTCCCATGCAATTCCGACGGTCAAGTTCAAGCGCAGAGACTTGCGCAGACAATTATCATTCAAAACACGTATGTGTATAGGAACATAGCCTATGTCCAAAATTCGTTGGGGGAGGCAGTCCTCAAAATGTTTCTTTACCATTTAGGCATTTTGTTAGAGCCAGCCATTTTGCTATAATTACCTACCCCCCTTGTGGAATATGAAGATGAAATCAATAGCCAGATTTAAAACCACAAAGTGAATGAAATAGCCTAAACATTACAATGAACAGATTTTGCTCAATTTCTTTTTCTAATGATCAGTGAACATTTTAATTCAGAGGGAGGCCTACATTCTGATAACATGTTGCGAACATTTAGAGTAGATAAGTGTTAGGAAATACAATTCAATTAAACTGCTTCACTTTCTCAATGTATTATTTATTCTCATCACATTCCCTCTTGAAAATAATAAGTGCACATCATTCAAAGTCCATACATCTGGCCAATCTAGCTCAATTTCATGTTTTGTCGAGGTACAGCAAAACAAAAACAAGCACCATATTGTACCTCTAAAATTCCCATTTAGTTTCACTGTGTCAACATACAGTAGGCCTATTATATCGTCAGCAAAGGGAACGGTAGGGTAACAGCAGAGAAGAGTATCAGAGATGTATGACGCACAAGAAGATGTAGCATGTATACTTGGACAGAAAATGGCTTGGAAATAACATTAAAAAAACGACTTTAAAAAAATGAATCATGTCTAAATGTTCCTTTACATAAAAACAAACTATGTATATACACGTAGCTCCCGATAAAATATCATAGTTCTATGTACAGTAGTTCCTATTACTCAGAACACAGCCGTTCATGTTGCGACACACACAAACACGCGTGCGCGACAAAAGATTACCTACCAGATGCGATGAACACCGAGAAGCACTCAGCACAACATAATTACCGCTGTACATTTAAGTAATTATGCGTGTACATGTGCACTCATTCATGTAGTCAAAATCCCGAATCAGTATGAGGACAAGCTATAGCAAACGTGCCACAGAGTCATGCCAATCCAATTTGGCTTGGTTCAGCCGAATTAGCTGCATTTATGTTGCCTAAATCCCTAATCAGGGACACTATGGGAATATGGGAATAAGTGAATATACGTGGTCATTTGATGGTTTAATTTAATTTCTCACTGTTCAGGATTCTGAAATACTTGCATCCTATTGCAGATGTGGCCCTTTGGACCTCGTTGTTGTGTAATAAAGAAGGGAGAAAGAGCAGGGTAACACTCACATATACACAACGCTGATGTTATTCCTTTCTTCCAACCAGTCTGAATCAAATGAAGTGGATGGATGGTCATCCAGGATAACCAAAGCTTATATACCTCCATTTGAATAGGAATAATTGCCTGAACATGCAGAAATGTCAATACATTCCAATGTTATTAGGCCTAGTTAGACTGAGGGTGGCCCACATCAGTTAGACACACAATGCTATCATAACTGAGACTGTAGCTTGACTTCCTCTCTTCAATTGCATGTTAAGCGGAATTATACATTTGTATTTTCCTATTGACTAAATCACTGAAGACACCAGTCTGCCAATGAGTGAAGAAGGCACCAACAGGAAAGAGAGAATCTATGATCTGTTAAAGTGTGATATGATAGGACAGGCTTGATTTGGAGGCAAACACTTTCATGTGCTGCTTGCCACATGTCACCCTCGCTGTGCTAGTCAGATGCCAACTGGTTAATCAATCCTCTTTGAAAAGCCATATATTGTGGCACCACCATATCTGCCACCTCAGAGCATTTTGATTCTGTTCAATTCAGTACAGTACAGACGATGAATGGCAGTGTTATAGGGATGGGCTGTGCACTGTCCGCAGTGTCTCTACTTTTTCTGCATTGTAGCCTACTACCCTGTCCCTCCCTCCCTCCCTGCCAAAGACTCCCCCCTGAGATATGGCGGTGTCTGAAATGTCATAGTCATGAATCTCACACCTCTTTTAAATCCCTCTGACAAATCAGTCCCAGTCTCCTCAGTTGCCATAGCTATCCCTGCGCCATGCACATGCAGAGCGGATGAGGCAGCCTGTGAGTGGAGAGAAAGGTGCAGGAGGTGGGAGGGTCCACTGACAGGGCCACCGCTGCCACATTTGCATGTATTCAAATAAAGAATGAATAACATGCATGCAGCAAACAAAGACGGGCCAATGAGAAGGCCTCTTTCCCGCCAGCCCACAAGCCCACTGTATTCACAGCAGCACCTTGGGACGGAGACAGGGAAGTGGTGTGAGAGCAGAGTGGCCCCTGAGTGGTGCAGGAGTGAGACACTTGTGGCCCCCAGAATATTAGCATTCAATTTGTGCCCATTTCCCAGTAATGTCTGGACACAGATGGTTAATATGTCTGAGAAATTACAATTTGTATCAAAGATGATAGTGAAGGTGTTTTTCAAGGTGCCATTTTTCTTGCATACTGAAATGTGTCTATTAGAACGATGTTCAAGATCCAACCATACAACGGGTGTCCATAGAAGACATTGGGACACAATTCAAAGACACATCAACCTCCTGCTCAAATCTTTGAAACACATAGGCCTACATTGCAGATTAAGATTTTACTTACACAGTATGGACAATACAGTTCTTTATACAGCAGCACACATATACAGGTCTGTAGACCAGATACCCGCTTTCTCCACTGATTGTACAACACTACAGTCAACAGTCACGCAATTTTGCACCACATTTTCAAGAGGAAATTGTTTGCATTTTCACTGGGTAGCCCTTTCGTCATGATTTACAGGCAAAGATGTAGGCCTGGTGGTGCATACTTGCTTAAGCGAGATGTTACCATCTTCCACAATGCTTCTTTTGTTGTGGTTCACCATTCTGATAGAAATCACATGCTCTTGTGCACAAGCTCTGTGGGCAAAACATCCAACACAAATTCAGCAAGACGGGTGTTGCCAATTAGCAAAAAGTGGAAATTGTATCAGCTTTTTAAAAGATCCTCACAAACAAGTGGACACACATGCTAAACTCAGATTTGAATGCCATGAATGGCTTCTTCGCAAAAGATCTGGGAGGTTTTGCTCTGTATGCTCCAGTGGAGGAATACAGGAGACTGCTTTATAGCGGATGATCTGTCATTTCTATGCATGGCCTGGACCTGTGTGTGTGTGTGTGTGTGTGTGTGTGTGTGTGTGTGTGTGTGTGTGTGTGTGTGTGTGTGTGTGTGTGTGTGTGTGTGTGTGTGTGTGTGTGTGTGTGTGTGTGTGTGTGTGTGTGGTGGGCCATGCTTTATCAGCGCGATCACTGCGGACGGTTAGAGGCACGTACAAACGTCCTTGTTGCCAAACTATTCCCCCAGCAGTGGCTTAGCTAGACAAGCTCAGGCTCAGACATTATCTTTAAAATCTGTAACATCTGATCAAATCACACATTCTATACCACTATATTTCTATGTAAAATAAAATAAAAACACAAATTAAATGAATTAAGGTTTTCCTGAAACAGGCTACGTAGCCTAGTGGTTAGAGCTAGTGGTTAGAGCGTTGGACTAGTAACCGTAAAGGTTGCTAGTTCGAATCCCCGAGCTAACAAGGTACTAATCTGTCGTTCTGCCCCTGAACAAGGCAGTTAACCCACTGTTCCTAGGCTGTCATTGAAAATAAGAATTTGTTCTTAACTGACTTGCCTAGTTAAATAAAGGTAAAAAATACTGCATTGTTCTAAGCTCCAGGCTAAGACTGACCCTGGGCTAGCTTAGCCTGTGTTCACACAAGCATTTGTTAACCCAGGGCTAATGGACAAACCCAATACACGGCCAATGTTACATTCTATGTAGAGTCCTGCATGGGCATTAGATTTAAGCCCTACCCATACAAATGGTGTTCAGGCCCTGCTCGAACTGAAATCCGTTAGTTAGAAAATGGGTTTGTGCAATCCCTGGATACTTGGGACGTCCCTACCCTAACCCATAACCTTACCCTAACCTGGTTAGAGCGTTGGGCCAGTAACCGAAAGGTTGCTGGTTCGAATAACCTAGCCGACAAGGTATAAAAACTGTTCATGTGCCGTTGAGCAAGGCACTTAAACCCTAATTTGTGCAAGGGGCGTATGTGGTGTATGTGACAAATATAAATAAATATATTTTAGCCTAACTGTAACCCTAACCTTAACACTTACCTTAACCATTTTACTTTTCAACTTCAATGTGGTGACGTCCCAAGGATTCCAAATCTCTGTCTGCCTCCTGCTCCGGAGCAGGGCCAGCTAGCCCTGGGCTAACGTTGGTGTTAGCCCACTTTAGAATGTGCAAGTGTGAACACTTGCTTTTCCCAGGGCTAAAATCTCCCTTAGCCCAGGGCTTAGGAGGCCCTGGGTGTGAATGCAACTGCTGCGATGAAACATTCTTTTTCACAGGATGGCTCCAGCGCTACAGTGCTTTCACAGAGACCTAACTTTATTGACTGAGTTCACAAAAACGACCAAAACCAGTGACAAACAAAAACTTCTGATTGAAAAAAAGAACAGTTAGCAACTGCAATCAAACATTAATTGCAATACAAAAGACAGCTGCAAGACAATCACCTTAAAGAGCGTCTGGAAGCGCCGATCCAGCATGTGTTTTTCTGGGGGGTGTGGTAGTTACTGATGTTTATCCCCCATGAGACACCATTGGAACAAAGTTAGTATAACTTCCTCAAAATAGTCAGAATGAATCTAAGATAACTCAAGAAATCTGTAATTAATTATTACATTTTTGCAGAGGAGATTTTAGGCGCATTATTTCTCATGTAAAATAATGTATGATGTGTTGTCATCTGCAAACACTCCCATGGTCAGATAACATGAAAATAGAGCTCTTTGGTCACATACCAGTGGTGAGTTTGGCATCGAAAAACGGAAGCATATGCAGAAAAATACCTCATACCTAGGGTAAAATATGATGGTGCATCTTTGATGTTATGGGGCCATTTTGCTTTCACTGGTCTTGTGACCCTTGTTAAGGTCAACTGCATCATGAACTTTACCAAGTACTATGACATTTAGCCCAAAACCTGCTTGCCTCTGCCAGGAGGCTGACACTTGGCCACAAGTGGATCTTCCAGCAAGACGATAACCCAAACACACATTAAAATCCACAAAGAAATGGTTAATTGACCACAAAATCTATATTTTGCAATGGCCATCTCAGTCTCCAGACTTGAACCCCATTGAAAACCTGTGGTTTGAATTGAAGAGGGCCGTCCATAAGAGCAGACGAAGGATATCAAGGATCTGTAAAGATTCTGTATGGAGGAATGATCTAAGATCCCTCCCAAAGTGTTCTCCAATCTCATAAAACATTTTAGAAAAAGGCTCAGTGTCGTTATCATCGCAAAGGTAGGGTGCTGTGGTACTGGAGTACTAAAAACTTGCCTGACGACTCAAACTGTGTCACGTTCGTTGTAATAATGATCGGACCAAGGCGCAGCGTGAGTATTGTTCCTCATAATTTAATATAAAGTGAAACTAAGCAACATACATAAACAATAAAGAATAAACGAAACGTGACGATAATGAAACTACACATAAACACAATACAATATCCCATAACCCACAGGTGGAAAACATGCTACTTAAGTATGATCCCCAATTAGAGACAACGATTACCAGCTGCCTCTAATTGGGAATCATACACAATCACCAACATAGAAAAACAAACCTAGAACCCCACATAGAAATAATAAACTAGATTAACCCCCCAGTCACGCCCTGACCTACTCTACCATAGAAAATAAAAGACGTGACAGTACCCCCCCCAAAGGTGCGGACTCCAACCGCAAAACCTGAAACAAAAAAGGGAGGGTTGGGGTGTGTCTAGTATCGGTGGCGGCTCTGGTTTAGGACGAAGAACCCTCTCATCCTGTGGATCCGCCAGCATTGGAGGCGGCTCTGGTTTAGGACGAAGAACCCTCTCATCCTGCGGATCCGCCAGCATCGGAGGCGGCTCTGGTGCAGGATGAAGAACCCTCTCATCCTGCGGATCCGCTAGCATCGGAGGCGGCTCTGGTGCGGGCCGAAGAACCCGCTCATCCCGCGGATTCGCCAGCTTTGGTGGCGGCTCTGGTGCGGGCCGAAGAACCCGCTCATCCTGCGGATCCAGCCCTGGACCCAGACTGGACACTGTGCCTAGACTGGGCACCAACGCAGAAGAAAACTCTGGCCTTGGAGCTGGAGGTTCCGGACCGTGGGCCGTCTCAGGAGGTTCCGGACTGTGGGCCGTCTCAGGAGGTTCCGGACCGTGGGCCGTCTCAGGAGGTTCTGGACCGTGGACCGTCGCCGGAAGCTCTGGACGGGAAACTGTCGCCGGAAGCTCTGGTCGGGGAACTGTCGCCGGAAGCTCTGGACTGGGAACTGTTGCCGGAAGCTCTGGACTGGGAACTGTCGCCGGAAGCTCTGGACTGGGAAGCTCTGGAGGCCTGGTGCGTGGAGCCGGGACAGGTGGCCCCAGACTGGTGACACGCACTTCAGGGCGAGTGCGGGGCGCAGGCACAGGATGTACCTGACTGGGAACACACACTTCTGGGAGAGTGCGAGGAGCAGGCACAGGACGTACTGGGCTGTGGAGGCGCACTGGAGACCTGGTGGGTAAAACCGGTACAGGATATACTGGATCGTGGAGGCGCCCTGGAGGTCTGGAGCATAGAGCTGGCACAACCTGTCCTGGCTGGATGCTCACTTTCGCACAGCAAGTGCGGGGCGCTGGCACAGGACGCACTGGGGTGTGAAGGCGCACTGGTGACACAGTGCATAGAGCTGGCGCAGGATATACTGGACCGTGGAGGCGCACTGGAGGTCTGGAGCGTAGAGCTGGCACAACCCGTCCTGGCTGGATGCTCACTTTCGCACAGCAAGTGCGAGGAGCTGGCACAGAACGCACCGGGCTGTGGATGCGCACTGGAGACACATTGCGTATCTCCGCAAAACATGGTGCCTGACTAGTCCCACGCTCCTCACGGCGACTGTCTTGCTCCAGACACCAAACCATCCACTCTACCTCATCACTCCCCTCAACTATCTCACAATACTCCTGGCTCAGTCTCTCCCAATATTCCTCTTCACTCTCCGACTCGCCCCTCAGCCTCGCCGACCACTCCAAAAAACATTTTCGGGCTGTCTCTCGGGCTTCCGTCGTGGTTGCGAACCCCGGAGTCGTCGTTGATCCTCCTTCGCTGCCTTCGCCTGAAAAGACACGACAGTACCCCCCCCCAAAGGTGCGGACTCCGACCGCAAAACCTGAAACAAAAAAAGGAGGGTTGGGGTGTGTCTAGTATTGGTGGCTGCTCTGCTTTCTATGGTCAGGTCGTGACAAACTGAATTATTCCGCTGCTCTAATTCGCTACATACTTCAGTCTAAGACCGCCATTGTTGAAGTTGTTTGTGGTGACTTCAAAATGAGGGGTGCTGTACAAAACAAAGTAATCAGTGATTGGCTCATCTCTAACCAATCAGAGTATCAAAGCCAATGCTCAAAACGGCACTTTACCCACGTGTGTTCTGGCTCTGGCCCCACCCATCGGTTGCTGGGACCAATCAGAACGGTTAGAATGTGTTTGCGTTTAAAAACTCTTTGGGTAGGGTACTCAGATCCAGACTCATTGTGCAGAAGAAACTAACGTCCGTTGGCGTGGCGTAGCGTTTGGTCGGAGCAAAGAGTTTGGGTAGCCAGGCAAACTGAAAACATGGGTGCTAATAATTTTGATTACTTGTTAAACAAAATCTATTTCTCTGAGCAATTGTATTATTATACATTTTTTAGCATGCAATACACCTCAGTATTTGTATTATTTATTTTATACAGTATTTTTTGTTCGTCTTTATCAAGGGTTCCAATAATTATGGACCTGACTGTATCATTTCTCTCCCTCATGAGGAGGGAGGATAATAAAAGTTCACAGAAGTAACAAGTAAATGTAGACCAGCCAATTAGTGAGTGGTGTTTTCAATGATAACAATTTGGTATATGATTTATTAAGTGATTAAAACATGTCATTCTGTTACCAAATCGGTAACAGAATGAACCAAAAATCTAAAACCAAAAACAGAATGACTGCAACTGAACTGGCTACAATGGGAATTCATTGTAATTACAAACCACAGTTGGGTCACCTGCTACTGTCCTCCCTTCCACCGGCATACTGGTACTGTATGTTCAGCTCATAACTGCTTTCTTTCTCTTTCTGTAGTGTGGTGGTAAAAAAAAGAGATATGAAAACAGTCTTTCTCTCTCCCCGTCTCTCTTCTCTCTCTCTCTCCTTTCAATGTCACCGCTCCCGGCTCTTACTGACACCTACCCATGAGCCCCCTCTCTTTTGATTTACTGTAATCAGCCCTCTCACCCACTGAACACCGACCGACACTGGACGTCCATGGATGTTGACAGTAGTTTAAATTTGGTCAGTCCAAATCTGAACCAATCATAGATGTCTGTTTCAAAAGCTTGGACAGCGCAGTGCAGTATAGGAGTATAGGTCAATACAATACAGTACAGTACTGTACAGTAGAGTTTAAATAAAATAAAATAAATTCAAATTGTCATATGCGCCGAATACAACAGGTGTAGACCTTACAGTGAAATGCTTACTTACAAGCCCTTAACAATGCTTTAAGAAGTTAAAAAAATACAATTCAGTGTTAAGTAAAAAATAGATAAGTAAAAAATTGAAAATAGAAAATAAAAGTAACAAATAATTAAACAGCAGCAGTAAAATAACAAGCGAGGCTAGATACAGGGGGTACCGGTACAGAGTCAATGTACCGGTACCCCCTGGTAATTGAGGTAATATGTACATGTAGATAGAGTTAATATGTACATGTAGGTAGAGTTAAAGTGACTATGCATAGATTATAAACAGAGAGCAGCAGCAGCGTAAAAGAGGGGTCTGGGTAATCCTTTGATTAGCTATTCAGGAGTCTTATGGCTTGGAAGTAGAAGCTGTTAAGAAGACTTTTGGACCTCGACTTGGCGCTCCAGTACCACTTGCCGTGCGGTAGCAGAGAGAACAGTGTATGGTTCCTCTGAAACCGCCTGGTATAGAGATCTCGGATGGCAGGAAGCTTGGCCCCAGTGATGTACTGGGCTATGCGCTTGATGTTGCAGGTGTAGAACCTTTTGGGGATCTGAGAACCCATGCCAAATCCTTTCAGTCTCCTGTGGTGGAATAGGTTTTGTCGTGCCCTCTTCACAACTGTCTTAGCGTGTTTGGACCATGATAGTTTGTTGGTGATGTGGACACCAAGGAACTTGAAGCTCTCAACCTGTTCCACTACAGCCCCGTCGATGAGAATGGGGGCGTGCTTGGTCCTCCTTTTCCTGTAGTCCACAATCATCTCCTTTGTCGTGATCACGTTGAAGGAGAGGTTGTTGTCCTGGCACCACACGTCAAGGTCTCTGACCTCCTCCCTATAGGCTGTCTCATCGTTGTCGGTGGTCAGGCCAACCACTGTTGTGTCATCTGCAAACTTGATGATGGTGTTGGAGTCATGCCTGGCCATGCAGTCATGAGTGAACAGGGAGTACAGGAGGGGACTGAGCACACACCTCTGAGGGGCCCCCGTGTTGAGGATCAGTGTGGCGGATGTGTTGTTCCCTACCCTTATCACCTGGGGGCTGCCCGTCTGGAAGTCCAAGATCCAGTTGCAGAGGGAGGTGTTTAGTACCAGGGTCCTTAGCTTAGTGATGAGCTTTGAGGACACTATGGTGTTGAACGCTGAGCTGCAGTCAATGAATAACATTCTCACATAGGTGTTCCTTTTGTCCAGGTGGGAAAGGGCAGTGTTGAGTGCAATACAGATTGCATCATCTGTGGATATGTTGGGGCGGTATGCAAATTGGAGTGGGTCTAGTGTTTCTGAGATAATGGTGTTGATGTGAGACATGACCAGCCTTTCAAAGCAGTTCATGGCTACAGATGTGAGCGCTACGGGTCGGTAGTTATTTAGGCAGGTTACCTTAGTGTTCTTGGGCACAGGGACTATGGTGCTCTGCTTGAAACATATCGGTATTACAGACCCAGTCAGGGACAGGTTGAAAATGTCAGTGAAGACACTTGCCAGTTGGTCAGCGCATGCTCAGAGTACACGTCCTGGTAATTCGCCTGGCCCTGCGGCCTTGTGAATGTTGACCTGTTTAAAGGTCTTGCTCACATCGGCTATGGAGAGTGTGATCACACAGTCGTCCGGAACAGCTGGTGCTCTGATGTATGTTTCAGTGTGACTTGCCTCGAAGCAAGCATAGAAGTAATTTAGCTCGTCTGGTAGGTTTGTGTCACTGGGCAGTTCGTGGCTGTGCTTCCCTTTGTAGTCTGTCATAGGTTTGCAAGCCCAGTCACATCCAACGAGCGTTGGGGCCAATGTAGTGTGATTCAATCTTAGTCCTGTATTGACGCTTTGCCTGTTTGATAGTTCGTCTTTAAGTCATACCACATATTCTCAACTGGATTGAGGTCTGCGCTTTGACTAGGCCATTCCAAGACAATTAAATGTTTCACCTTAAACCACTCGAGTGTTGATTTAGCAGTATGCTTAGGGTCATTGTCCTGCTGGAAGGTGAACCTCTGTCCCAGTCTCAAATCTCTGGTTGACTGAAACAGGTTTCCCTCAAGAATTTCCCTGTATTTAGTGCCATCCATCATTCCTTCAATTCTGACCAGTTTCCCAGTCCCTGCCGATGAAAAGCATCCCCACAGCATTATGCTGCCACCACCACGCTTCACTATGGGGATGGGGTTCTCAGGGTGATGAGAGGTGTTGGGTTTGCGCCAGACATAGCATTTTCCTTGATGGCCAGAAAGCTCAATTTATGTCTCATCTGACCAGAGTACCCTCTTCCATATGTTTGGGGAGTCTCCCACATGCCTTTTGGCGAACACCAAATGTGTTTGCTTATTTGTTTCTTTAAGCAATTACTTTTTTTCTGGCAACCCTTCCGTAAAGCCCAGCTCTGTGGAGTGTACGGCTTAAAGTAGTCCTATGGACAGAAACTCCAATCTCCCCCGTGGCGCTTTGCAGCTCCTTCAGGGTTATCATTGGCCTCTTTGTTGCCTCTCTGATTAATTCCCTCCTTGCCTGGTCTGTGAGTTTAGGTGGCAGGTTTGTTGTGGTGCCATATTCTTTCCATGTTTTAATAATGGATTTAATGGTTCTCCGTGGGATGTTCAAAGTTTTGGATATTTTTTTATAACTCAACCCTGATCTGTACTTCTCCACAACTTTGTCCCTGATCTGTTTGGAGAGCTCCTTGGTCTTCATGGTGCCACTTGCTTGGTGGTGTTGCAGATGCCAGGCCATTCAGAACAGGTGTATATATACTGAGATCATGTGACAGATCATGTGACACTTAGATTGCACACAGGTGGACACACACAGGTGGACTTTATTTAACTAATTATGTGACTTCTGGAGGTAATTGGTTGCACCAGATCTTATTTAGGGGCTTCATAGCAAAGGGGGTGAATACATATGCATGCACCACTTTTCTGTTTTTATTTTTTTTGAAACAAGATATTTTTTTCACTTCACCAATTTGGACTTTTTTGTGTATGTCCATTACATGAAATCCAAATAAAAATCTATTTATTTACAGGTTGTAATACAACAAAATAGGAAAAACGCCAAGGGGGATGAATACTTTTGCAAGGCACTGTACGTACGGTCATGTGGGGACGACGTCATCAATGCACTTAGTGATGAAGCCAGTGACTAATGTGGCGTACTCCTCAATGCCATCGGAAAGAATCCTGGAACATATTCCAGTCTGTGCTAGCAAAACAGTCCTGTAGCTTAGCATCTGCTTCATCTGACCACTTTCCTATTGACCGAGTTACTGGTGCTTCCTGCTTTAGTTTTTTCTTGTGAGCAGGAATCAGGAGGATAGAATTATGGTCAGATTTGCCAAATGGAGGGCGAGGGAGAGCTTTGTACGCGTGTGTGGAGCAAAGGTGGTCTAGAGTTTTTTTCCCCTCTGGTTGCACATTTAACATGCTGATGGAAATGAGGTAAAACTGATTTGAGTTTCCCTGCATTAAAGTCCCCAGCCACTAGAAGTGCCGCCTCTGGATGAGCGTTTTCCTGTTTGCTTATGGCCGTATACAGCTCATTGAGTGTGGTCTTAGTACCAACATTGGTCTGCGGTGGTATATAGACAGCTACGAAAAATATAGATGTAAACTCTCTTGGTAAATAGTGTAGTCTACAGCTTATCATGAGATACTTTACCTCAGGCGAGCATAACCTCCAGACTTCCTTAGATTTCATGCACCAGCTGTTGCACAGGCCACCGCTCCTTGTCTTACCAGAGGCCGCTGTTCTATCCTGCCGATAAAGCTTAATATCCGCCAGCTGTATGTTAATCATGTCGTCGTTCAACCACGACTCGGTGAAACATAAGATATTACAGTTTTTGATATCCTGTTGGTAGGATATACGTGCTTGTAGTTCGTCTATTTTTTTATCGATTGATTGTACGTTTGCTAACAGGACCGATGGTAAAGGTAGATTACCCTCTCGGCGACGGATAGTAACAAACCACCCGGACCGTCGTCCACGATACCTCCGTCTTTTCCTCCTGCGAATGACAGGGATGAGGGCCTTGTCAGTGTCTGGAGTAAATCCTTCCCATCCAACTCGTTGAAGAAGAAGAATTCCTCCAGTACGGGGTGAGTAATCGCTACCCTGATATCAAGAAGCTCTTTTCAGTAATAAGACATGGTGGCAGAAACAATAAGTTACAAATAACGCGAAAAAACATACACAATAGCACAATTGGTTAAGAGATCGTAAAATGGCGGCCATCTCCTTCGGCTTTATTATCATTAGATTAGTTTAGTACAGTAAAGTACAGTAGAGCACACTAGAGTATATTATAATTTACTGTACTAAACTATACTCTACTGAACTATACTTTATCTACTGAACTATACTCTACTCAACTGAACTATATTCTACTCAACTGAACTGAACTATACTCTACTTTATTGAACTGAACTATACTCTACTCGATTGAACTATTCTCTATTCGACTGAACTATACTGAATTGAACTATACTCTACTCTACTGAACTCTACTCTACTGAACTCTACTCTACTGAACTCTACTCTACTGAACTCTACTCTACTCTACGTTGGTGTACTGTGATGTCCAAACTTATGAAACATAGACATCTATGATTGGTACAACCAAATGTGGTCTTGTTTGTACAGATCGGGGATCCATGATCATGTTACCATCAATTTTTACCCCGGATGTTAATCCACTTCCCTTACTTTAGTTCAATAACAAAAATAGAAAAAAAAAATCTAACTCAATGTGACATACTGTATCATATTTGACACTCCATTCTTTCTGCAGACATCTTTGAATCTTAATTCGGAGTATATATTTAAGAAATATTTAAGATATTGGAAAACGTGGTCACATAAAAGACTGAGGGCGATTTTACCTCATTCTGTTATCAAACTTTAAATCTGCATTATTCTTCAAGTAAATGTGTTTTTGTAAAATTTTCTGTGGAAATTGTTAGTAGTCCTTGTGCATAGAGGTTCACGGTTTGTTTAACTTTGCAATGAACGGTCTTTATTGGGCATACTTTTAAAGTGAAAAAAATCGGAGTCTCAGCATCTTTATGTTACCATGGAATTGCCCATAATATTTATCTCCAGACGTAAGACCCACCGTGTTCAAAGCATGCAACAGGGAGATTATCATTAGGGAGATCCTATAAGCGAGGCATTCAGGGTTTTAAGGAGACATGGGGTGGAACTAAGTCAGGGATAAAACTGCACAGACAAAGAACGTGATAATTAGCCATGGACAGACAGATAGAAAGACACATAGGCAGAAAGACAGACCGACAGAACTCAAGAATCAGACAGTGTTATTATTCAACATGATTTACCACCCATCATCCAAATGTAACATCTAATAAAACTACAGGTTCTAGGCCCATTGATAGACAAACAGTCGAGAGGCAGATATAAAAATAACTATTAAAATGTATTTAAAATATATAATAGTTTTGGTTTCCTTGTAAATCTGTAAACTGTACAAAACATGGGCAAGCTGCAGTATACAGGGTGTTCTCTAGCTACACTTTGTAATGGTAATATGGGAATGCTTCCATACAGCTGTTACACCTTACTGTAAAGTGTAGCAAGGAATTTTTCAACAAACATGCAACTGGACACGGACATTTTTCAAATACACTTTTTTCCTGAATTAAGAATGAGGAAAATATCGGCAAGAACAGGTTAGTTGAATTTCCTTGAAACACTTTACAGTAGCTAAGGAACAGATGGAACAAAGAGACAGATATTTCACCAGAAGTATAAATGTGAAGCATACGGTTGGCGTTTCCACTCACTACCAAATATGGTAATGAGAGGAAGCCCAGTGGCCGGCAGTTGGAGAAGATAAAAGGAGATGGATTTCTTTATTTTTTGTTATTTTCTACATTGTAGAATAATAGTGAAGACATTCAAACTATGAAATAATACACATGGAATCATGTAGTAACCAAAAAAGTGTTAAACAAATCAAAATATATTTTATACTTGAGATTCTTCAAATAGCCACCCTTTGCCTTGATGACAACTTTGCACACTCTTGGCATTCTCTCAACCAGCTTCACCTGGAATGCTTTTCAATAATCTTGAAGGAGTTCCCACATATGCTGAGCACTTGTTGGCTGCTTTTCCTTCACTCTGCAGTCCGACTCATCCCATACCATCTCAATTTGGTTGGGGTTGGGGGATTGTGGAGGCCAGGTCATCTGATGCAGCACTCCATCACTCTCCTTCTTGGTCAAATAGCCCTTACACAGCCTGGAGGTGTGTTGGGTCATTGTCCAGTTGAAAACCAAATGATAGTCCCACTAAACCCAAACCAGATGGGATGGCGTATTGCTGCAGAATGCTGTGGTAGCCATGCTGGTTAAGTGTGCCATGAATTCTAAATAAATCACAGACAGTGTCACCAGCAAAGCACTCCCACACTATAACACCTCCTCCTCCATGCCCTACGGTGGGAAATACACACACAGAGATTATCCGCTCACTCACACTGCATCTCACAAAGACATGGAGGTTGGAACCAAAAATCTAAATTTTGAACTCCAGACCAAAGGACAAATTTCCACCAGTCTAATGTCATTGCTTGTATTTCTTGGCCCAAGCAAATCTCTTCTTCTTGTTGGTGTCCTTTAGTAGTGTTTTTTTTGCAGCAATTCGACCATGTAGGTCTGATTCACACAGTCTCCTCTGAATAGCTGATGTTGAGATGTGTCTGTTACTTGAACTCTGTGAAGCGTTTATTTGGGCTGCAATTTCTGAGGATGGTAACTCTAATTAACTTATCCTCTGCAGCAGAGGTAACTCTGGGTCTTCCATTCCTGTGGCGGTCCTCATGAGAGCCAGTTTCATCATAGCACTTGATGGTTTTGCGACTGCACTTGAAATTTTCCGTATTGACCGACCTTTTAAGACTGAAGTCTTAAAGTAATGTTGGACTGTTGTTTCTCTTTGCTTATTTGAGCTGTTCTTGCCATAATATGGACTTGGTCTTTTACCAAATAGGACTATCTTCTGTATATATTTGAAATAATTTATACTTTGATACTTAAGTATATTTTAGCAACTTTTGATATTGAAGTATATTTAAAACCAAATACCTTGGACTTTTACTCAAGTAGTAATTTGCTGGGTGACTTTCACTTGAGTCATTTTCTATTAAGGTATCTTTACTTTTACTCAAGTATGACTATTGGGTACTTTTCCCTCCACTGCTTTTTATTGCTAAGCAGGTGAAACAATTGATTTTCTCCATGATAAAATACATTATTATTGTTATTGGGTGCGTTCGAAATTAACTACTCAATAACTACTCAATATTATTTGTAGATCAGTCAGTCACAATTCACCCAAGATACATCACGGTTTTGATGCTCTCGAACACAGCCATTGTGACCGAAAAATATTTTTACTGGAAATCTTCCAACATTTTTGAATATTTTATAAGGGTATACAATTAAATCGTCAACAGGCTTCTCGATCCAATGGAAACGCTTGTTTTTCTGAGGTTCGTGGAACCCAAATCCGGGGATGCATTCAATTAGCATGACCACTTGCTACGTTGCGGAACAGTTTGTATTGAACGCACGTTTTCCCAAAACGTTATTTTACGTTCTTGAACAGACTTTGAGATACGTGGGCGCTCCTGGTGTACAGCCCCGTTCGGTTGAATTGAAACGTTCTAATGTAATGAATGCAGCCCGAGTTTCACATGTCATCAGCTGTCAAGACACTGAAGCTACCTACACGCGTGTGTAGCTAACACTACGAAAATACATTTCGGATAATTGAAGAGATGGTGAGTAGCTAAATCTTTTGCTGTAGCCACTTGTACCCAGCATGTAAAGCTTCGCTAGCTAATGCTTGTAGCCACTGTTACACGTATTTGACTACAAAATAGTTAGCCTAGCTAGCTAGCTTAGCATGATCAACTACTTGTAAAGTAACGTAGTTAGCTAGTTATAGGTTCCCTGCAAGTTGATAGCTGGCTGGGTGTCAGTATGAAGTTAGCTAGCAGCATAACTTGCTCTTTCCATTCATTTTACTAGTTATGTACACGTCGCACAATAAGTCAGCTAGCTTGCTGGGCTGCTATCGTGGCTGGTTAACTTAAACCTTCACAGCCATTTTTCCCCATGTCGTGGCTATCTTGGGCAATTTATTTCATTGGCTGTAGAGGATTTGGTTTCTTCGTTGAAAAGTTGAATGACTGACAACGTAGGGAGGGCGCCCCCCACCCTCTGGCAGATGTAACGTCAGTAGCGACTCCTTTGAAATGAATAACAGCTGATGTGTCAGATGACAAATTAATCTGGAAACTCCATGTTGGCTGTCTATTAAAGTTGGGTTAACACATTTTTGTACTTTAGTTTGATTAACCAAGTGTGTGTGTGTGTGTGTGTGTGTGTGTGTGTGTGTGTGTGTGTGTGTGTGTGTATGTGTGTGTGTGTGTGTGTGTGTGTGTGTGTGTGTTCTCTCACTGACCAGGCGCTGATTGGAGTGCAGCTGGTGGTCAGCTTGCTGGCTGCTAGCATCATGCAGAGAATGGCTCCACACTGTTCATTTGCCCGCTGGCTCCTGTGCAATGGCAGGTAAAGTCATGTACACCAATGTCATATACAGAAGTGGCTTTGGAGATGGGGTGTAGCTATGTCTTGGTAATGTTGACTTCATGGTAAGGGTCTGACATTCCTGGTATGATCATAAGGCCATGATAAACTCTTAGCCTTTATCAGGGGAAATTGATTTGAAAGAACAACTGTGACCCTACTACTAGCTAATAACTTACTTGGGGTGTGTATATATATTTTTTTAACAAATCTAACTTTATCCTTTCAGTCTTTTCCGGTTCAAACACCCCTCTGAGGGAGAACTGTGTGCCCTAGCTGGAAAACAGATGCCCAGCAAGCCCAACAAGAGAGACAGGTGTGAGCTGGGGACAGGTGGGAGGGGCATGATGATACAGTACAACTGGTGTCTGCTGCCTTTGTATCACTGTTATGGTGGTAGACTGGCTGTTAAAGGAAACGTTTGCTGACTACTTCTGTTTTGTAGGAGACAGAATGGGGACAGCAAGCCTCTCACAGTTCCCAAGGACATCGACCTTCACTTAGAAAAAGCCCCAGTCGGCGTCCTTGATGCCCTTGGTAAATAAACAAAAGCACCACTTGTAAAAAAAAAAGGCCATGCCTGTGCACGGGACTTTCCCAACAGTCCTTTTAGAGTGGATATCTCTCCATCTTAGCTGTCAATCATAGCCCATCATTTTCGGACAATCAAAGATCAAATCAAATTGTATTTGTCACATGCGCCGAATACATATTTTGTAGACCTTACTGTGAAATGCTTACTTACAAGCCCTTAACCAACAATTCAAGAAATAGAGTTAAGAAAATATTTACTAAATACACTTAAGTAATAAAATAACACAATGAAATAACAAAAAGGAGGCTATATACAGCAGGTACCTGTACAGAGTCAATGTGCGGTTAGTCGAGGTCATTTGTACATGTAGGTAGGGGTAAAGTGACTATGCATAGATAATAAACAACGAGTAGCAGCAGTGTAAAAAGAAAGGGGGGGTGTCAATGTAAATCTTCCGGGTGGCCATTTGATTAATTGTTCAGCAGTCTTATGGCTTGGGGGTAGAAGCTGTTAAGGAGTCTTTTGGACCTAGACTTGGCGCTCCGGTACAGCTTGCTGTGCGGTAGCAGCGAGAACAGTCTATGACTTGGGTGACTGGAGTCTTTGACAATTTTTTGGGCCTTCCTCTGACACCGCCTAGTATATAGGTCCAGGATGACAGGAAGCCTGGCCCCAGTGATGTACTAGGCCGTACGCACAACCGTCTGTAGTGCCTTACAGTCGGATGCCAAGCAGTTGCCATACCAGGCGGTGATGCAACCGGTCGTGCCCTCTTCACGACTGTCATGGTGTGTTTGGACCATTATACTTTGTTGGTGATGTGGACACCAAGTTATTTGAAACTCTCGACCCGCTCCACTACAGCCCCATCGATGTGAATGGGGGCATGTTAGACCCTCCTTTTCCTCTAGTCTACGATAAGCTCCTTTTGTCTTGCTCACGTTGAGGGAGAGGTTGTTGTCCTGGCACCACACTGCCAAGTCTCTGACCTCCTCCCTATAGGCTGTCTCATTGTTGTCGGTGATCAGACCTTCCAGTTGTGGGTGAACAGGGAGTACAGGAGGGGACTAAGCACGCACCCCTGAGGGGCCCCCGTGTTGATGATCAGCATGTCAAATGTGTTGTTGCCTACCCTTACCACCTGTGGAGGCCGTCAGAAAGTCCAGGATCCAGTTGTGACCAAGCTTTAACTTCCTGACTGATGTCTTGAGATGTTGCGTCAATATGTCCATATAATGTTCTTTCCTCATGTTGCCATCTATTTTGTGAAGTGCACCAGTCCCTCCTGCAGCAAAACACCCCCACAACATGATGCTGACACCCCCGTGCTTCACGGTTGGGATGGTGTTCTTCGGCTTGCAAGCCTCCCCCTCTTTCCTCCAAACATAACGATGGTCATTATGGCCAAACAGTTCTATTTTTGTTTCATCAGACCAGAGGACATTTCTCCAAAAAGTACGATCTTTGTCCCCATGTGCAGTTGCAAACTGTAGTTTGGCTTTTTTATTGCGGTTTTGGAGCAGTGGCTTCTTCCTTGCTGAGCGGCCTTTCAGGTTATGTCGATATTGGATTCGTTTTACTGTGGATATAGATACTTTTGTACCTGTTTCCTCCAGCATCTTCACAAGGTCCTTTGCTGTTGTTCTGGGATTGATTTGCACTTTTCGCACCAAATTACGTTCATCTCTAGGAGACAGAACGCGTCTCCTTCCTGAGCGGTATGACGGCTGCGTGGTCCCATGGTGTTTATACTTGCGTACTATTGTTTGTACAGATGAACGTGGTACCTTCAGGCGTTTTGGAAATTGCTCCCAAGGATGAACCAGACTTGTGGAGGTCTACAATGTTTTTCTTGGCTGATTTCTTTTGATTTTCCCATGATGTCAAGCAAAGAGGCACTGAGTTTGAAGGTAGGGCTTGAAATACATCCACAGGTACACCTCCAATTGACTCAGATTATGTCAATTAGCTTATCAGAAGCTTCTAAAGCCATGACATTCTTTTCTGCAATTTTTCCAAGCTGTTTAAAGGCACAGTCAAGTTAGTGTTGTATGTTAACCTCCCTGGGCAAGGTGGGACGCCAGTGGAATCGCGTGGCGCGAAATACAAATACCTCATAAATGCTATAACTTCAATTTATCAAACATATGACTATTTTACACCATTTTAAAGACAAGACTCTCGTTAATCTAACCACACTGTCCGATTTCAAAAGGCTTTACAGCGAAAGATAAACATTAGATTATGTCAGGAGAGTACCCTGCTAAAAATAATCACACAGCCATTTTCAAAGCATGCATATATGTCACAAAAAACAAAACCACAGCTAAATGCAGCACAAACCTTTGATGATCTTCATCAGATGACACTCCTAGGACATTATGTTATACAATACATGCATGTCTGTTCAATCAAGTTCATATTTAGTGTAGCCTTCACTAAAATCACATTTCCTATAAGAAAAATGGTCTTACCTTTCCTGTTCTTCGTCAGAATGCACTCCCAGGACTTCTACTTCAATAACAAATGTTGGTTTGGTCCCAAATAATCCATCGTTATGTTCCATCAACAACGTTTTGTTCGTGCGTTCTAGACACTATCCCAATGGTAAATCACGGTCGTGCGCATGACGCAGAACGTGACAAAACATTTCTAAATATTCCATTACCGTACTTCGAAGCATGTCAACCGCTGTTTAAAACCAATTTTTATGCAATTTATCTCATAGAAAAGCCTAAGCATTTCTCCTCTGATAGAGCACTTAGCTTTTGCTCTCGTGTGTTTCAGCCAGGGCTTTGAATTACGTCATTCCTGTTTTTCCCGGGCTCTGAGAGCCCATTGGAGACGTGGGAAGTGTCACGTAACAGCAGAGATCCCTTGTAATAGATAGAGAGAATCAACAAGGGCAAGAAATGTTCAGACAGGGTAGTTCCTGAACAGAACCTTCTCAGGTTTTTGCCTGCCATAGGAGTTCTGTTATACTCACAGACACCATTCAAACAGTTTTAGAAACTTTGGAGTGTTTTCTATCCAAAGCTAATGATTATATGCATATTCTAGTTTCTGGGCAGGACTAATAATCAGATTAAATCGGGTACGTTTTTTTATCCAGCCGTGAAAATACTGCCCCCTAGCCATAAGAGGTTAAAGTCCCCGGCCACTAGTAGCGTTGGTTCTGAATAGCATTTTCTTGTTTGCTTATGGCCTTGTACAGCTCGTTGAGTGCGGACTCAGTGCCTGCATCGGTTTGTGGTGGTAAATAGACAGCTACGAAATATATAGATGAAAACTCTTGGTAGATAGTGTGGTCTACAGCTTATCATGAGGTACTCTACCTCATGCGAGCAATACCTCGAGACTACCTTAATATTAGACATTGGGCACTAGCTGTTATGACAAATAGACACACTCCTCCACCCCTTGTCTTACCAGACGTAGCTGTTCTGTCCTGCCGGTGCACGGAAAACCCAGCCAGTGGTATATTATGTGTCGTCGTTCAGCCACGGCTTGGTGAAACGTAAGATATTAGTTTTTAATGTCCCGTTGGTAAGAAAGTCTCGACTGAAGATCATTCAGTTTATTTTCCAGTGATTGCACGTTGGCTAATTGAACTTATGGTAGAGGTGGGTTACCCACTCGCCAACAAATTCTCACAAGGCTCCCCGATCTCCGCCCCCTGTATTTCCATCTGTTCTTCACGCGAATGACAGAGATTTGGGCAGTATATCCTTCACGTCGGACTGATTTAAAGAAAAAAATCTTTGTCCAGTTTGAGGTGAGTGATCGCTGTTCTGTTATCCAGAAGCTCTTTTCGGTTATAAGAGTCAGTAGCAGCAACATTATGTACAAAATAAGTTACAAACAATGTGAAAAAACACACAAAATAGCACAGTTGGTTAGGAGCCCATAAAACGGCAGCCATCCCCTACGGTGCCATTACATTATTATTATTATTATTTATTTTTTAAATCAGTGTTCTTGGACACGCGTGTTGACCTGGCACCTGCCCATTGTAGCTCAGAGTTTTATCGACGTCGCAACAAGAATACACAAGTTTTGGCTGGTGATCAAGTTTACTGTTTACTCAAGGAACATTGTGTGTGCATCCAAGAAAGTAAGTTGTGGGGTCTACTACTGGGGATTTTATGCTGTTTAGTAATGCTTAGCTGTTTAGTTTATAAGTCTGTATTGTAGCTCTACTGTTATCCTGCACCTAATTCCCTTGAATATTTCAGATGGCCTACTGCTGGTGCATATTGTGTACAGTGGCAAGAAAAAGTATGTGAACCCTTTGGAATTACCTGGAGTTTTGCATAAATTTGTCATAAAATTTGATCTGGTCTTCATCTTAGTCACAACAATAGACAAACACAGTTTGCTTAAACTAATAACAAACAAATTATTGTATTTGTATTGTCTATATTGAATACATCATTTAAACATTCACAGTGTAAGTTGGAAAACATATGTGAACCCCTAGGCTAATGACTTCTCCAAAAGCTAATTGGAGTCAGGAGTCAGCTATCCTGGTGTCCAATCAATGAGACGAGATTGGAGATGTTGGTTAGAGCTGCCCTGCCCTATAAAAAACACTCACAAAATTTGAGTTTGCTATTCACAAGAAGCATTGCCTGATGTGAACCATGCCTCAAACAAAAGAGATCTCAGAAGACCTAACATTAAGAATTGTTGACTTGCATGAAGTTGGAAAGGGTTGCAGAAGTATCTCTAAAAGCCTTGATGTTCATCAGTCCACGGTAAGACAAATTGTCTATAAATTGAGAAAGTTCCGCACTGTCTCTCTAGGAGTGGCCGTCCTGCAAAGATGACTGCAAGAGCACAGTGCAGAATGCTCAATGAGGTTAAGAAGAATCCTAGAGTGTCAGCTAAAGACTTACAGAAATCTCTGGAACATGATAACATCTCTGTTGATGAGTCTACGATATGTAAAACACTAAACAAGAATGGTATTAATGGGAGGACACCACGGATGAAGCCATTGCTGTCCAAAAAAACCATTGCTGCACGTCTGAAGTTCGCAAAAGACCACCTGGATGTTCCACAGCCCTTCTGAAAAAATATTCTGTGGACAGATTAAACGGAAGTTTAGTTTGGAAGGAACACACAACACTGTGTGTGGAGAAAAAAATGCACAGCACATTAACCTCATTCCAATTGTAAAGAATGGTGGAGGGAGCATCATGGTTTGGGGCTGCTTTGCTGCCTCAGGGCCTGGACAGCTTGCTATCATCTGCGGGAAAATGAATTCCCAAGTTTATGAAGACATTTTGTAGGAGAATGTAAGGCTATCTGTCCACCAATTGAAGCTCAACAGAAGTTGGGTGACGCAACAAGACAATGACCCAAAACACAGAAGTAAATCAAACAACAGAATGGCTTCAACAGAAGAAAGTACGCCTTCTGGAGTGGCCCATTTGGAGTCCTGACCTCAACCCGATTTTAACATGCTGTGGCATGACCTCGAGAGCGGTTCACACCAGACATCCTAAGAATATTGCTGAACTGAAACAGTTTTGTAAAGATGAATGGTCCAAAATTTCTCCTGACTGTTGTGCAGGTCTGATCTGCAACTACAGAAAACGTTTGGTTGAGGTTATTGCTGCCAAAGGAGGGTCAACCAGTTATTAAATCCAAGGGTTCACATACTTTTCCCACCCTACACTGTGAATGTTTACACGGTGTGTTCAATCAAGACTTGAAAACGTATAATTGTTTGTGTGATATTAGTTTAAGCAGACTGTCTATTGTTGTGACTTAGATGAAGATCGGATCAAATTTTATGACCAATTTATGCAGAAATTCCAAATGGTTCACATACTTTTTCTTGCCACTGTATATCATTATTACATCGCTTGCATAAGTATTTATGCACAATGTTTGTTTAGAAATTATTATAGTATAGCTTGTAGTGTATGCACATTCTACCACTGCGCATTCATAGTTTGCGCTAGTCCTATGCCATGGCAAGTTTCTAGAACCTGATAGAAGTTTCAGAGACGGTCCTGGAAGCTCGCACATGCACAGTCTGATGTACGACTCTGGGACCAGAGACAGACCAGATACGATCTACTATAATAATGTAGCAATACAACAGGATCTTTACATAATGGCATTACATACACACATAGCAGAGAGAGAACTAATAACTCGGACAGGCACGATTTATAGCCCTCTCTCTGGCCTGATGTAGATCTTATCTGGTCTGTCTCTGGTCCCACAGAGTCGTACATCAGACTGAACTTCGAGGACCGTCTGAAAATTCTAGAAACTCACCATGGTATAGCACTAGTGCGAAATAAGAATGCGCAGTGGTAGAATGTGCAAACATTACAAGCTATAAAATAACAATTTCTAAACTAACATATTGTGCATAAATACTCATGCAAGCAATGCAATAATGATATACACAATTTGCACCAGCTGTAGGCCATCCTAAATATACAAGAGAATTAGGTGCAGAATTACAGCATTACTACAAATACAAATGTAGGAAAGTAACTATAAGCAACTATATAAATAACTAAGCATCTCTAAACAGCATAAAACTCCCAGTATTAGAGAGTGCGTGCATCCAAAATAGTAAGTTACTATCTTGGATGCACGCACAAAGTTCCAAGAGTAAAGAGTAAACTTGGTCACCAAAGCCTGTGTCCTCTTCTTGTGTCAGCTAGAACGGGCAGGTGCAGTGTCCACATGCGTGTCCAAGCCCACTGATTGGCTGAAAACGAAGGGCTGTGATGGACAGCTGTGATGGAGAGAGATCCACCCTTAAGGGACTGTGGGGAAAGTCCCGTGCACAGGCATGGCCTTTTTTACAGCTGCCCTTGGATTTCTTAAAGAAATCCAAAAAACTTGAAAAAGGTTGCACTGGGGGGCTTAGTCTTTAACCCGTCAGAGTCTTAGCCCTGTGTAATCCATGGGAGGGGGGGTTCTACTAAGCTAAATGGAATTGTTTTAAGGTCATATCAAGGATCATTTAGCTTTTTGAGTTTAAAACCCCTTTAACTATAAAGAAATATTAAACAATTATTTGATACATTATTTTGGGTCTTACTGCTATTAGCACATAGAAGCACATTGAATAACAGATAGTCCCCCAAAGATATCAAAAGGAAGTTTTGTTCTGAAGTGTCTCTCCTATATCTGAGAGAGATAAGAAAGATCAGGAAACATTATTATTTTTTACATGTATTTAACCCCATATTTTTGGCATTAAACAGTCTCCATATATAGTACCAGTCAGAAGTTTGGACACCTACTCATTCAAGGGTTTTTCCTTACTTTTACTATTTTCTACATTGTATAATAATGGTGAAGACCTCAACTATGAAATAACACATGGAATCATGTAGAAAACCCAAAAACTGTTAAACAAATCAAAATATGTTTTAGATTCTTCAAAGTAGCCACCCTTTGCCTTGACAGCTTTGCACACTCTTGGTATTCTCTCAAACAGCTTCATGAGAAATGGTTTTCCAACAGTCTTGAAGGAGTTCCCACATATGCTGAGCACTTGCTGGCTGCTTTTCCTTCACTCTTTTGTCTAACTCATCCCAAACCATCTCAATTGGGTTGAAGTCAGGTGATTGTGGAGGCCAGGTCATCTGATGCAGCACTCCATCGCTCTCCTTGGTCAAATAGCCCTTACACAGCCTGGAGGTGTGTTGCGTCATTGTCCTGTTGAAAAACAAATGATAGTCCCACTAAGCGCAAACCAGATGGGATGGCGTATCGCTGCAGAATGCTGTGGTAGCCATGTTTGTTGTGTGCCTTGAATTCACAATAAATCACAGTGTCACCAGCAAAGCACACCACCACCTCCATGCTTCACGGTGGGAACCACACATGCGGAGATCATCTGTTCAGCTACTCTGCGTCTCTAAAAGACGCGGCGGTTGGATCCAAAAATCTCAATTTTGGACTCATCAGACCAAAGGACAGATTTCCACTGGTCTAATGTCCATTGCTCGTGTTTCTTGGCCAAAGCAAGTCTCTTCTTCTTATTGGTGTCCTTTAGTGGTTTCTTTGCAGCAACTCAACCATGTACGTCTGATTCACACAGTCTCCTCTGAACAGTTGATGTTGAGATGTGTCTGTTACTTGAACTCTGTGAAGCATTTATTTGGGCTGCAATTTCTGAGGCTGGTAACTCTAATGAACTTACCCTCTGCAGCAGAGGTAACTCTGGGTCTTCCTTTCCTTTGGCGGTCCTCATGAGAGCCAGTTTCATCATAGCGCTTGATGGTTTTTGTGACTGCACTTGAAGAAACGTTCAAAGTTCTTGAAATTTTACGGATTGACTAACCTTTATGTCCTAAAGTAATGATGGACTGTATATGACATTTGTGTACATTTGTCTTTGCTTGTTTGAGCTGTTCTTGCCATAATATGGACTTAGCCCAATTTAGCCCCTTGTCACAAAACAACTGATTGTCACAAAACAACTGATTGTCTCAAACACATTAAGGAAAGAAGTTCCACAAAATAACTTTTAACAAGGCACACCTGTTAATTCAAATGCATTCCCGGTGACTACCTCATGAAGCTGGTTGAGAGAATGCCAAGAGTGTGAAAAGCTGTCATCAAGGTAAAGGATGGCAACTTTGAAGAATCTCATCTCAAATATATTTTGATTTGTTTAACACTTTTTTTTGGTTACTACACGATTCCATGTTATTTCATAGTTTTGATGTCCTCACATATTCTAAAATGTAAAAATTAAGAAAAACCCTTGAATGAGTGTGTCCAAACTTTTGACTAGTACTGTATATTAGTGTGTAGCCCAAACGGTTCAGACGTTACAGACAGAAGTTGTTAGATCGGCTGTACCAACATTAGACGATCCGGAGGCAGGTGCAGGCTAGGCCCCAGAGACTGTCAGGTGCTCTCCGAGTTGCGACGAATGGAGGGTCATCCAGTGCAGGAGGTTAGCGGCCCTCCAGAACTGGAGACAGCAGCCACCCTGGGTCAGGGAATGGTGGGTCCCACAGGTCAGAGGGCTGAGGGCCTAGCACAGGAAACTTGTGGCCTAGCAGGTCAGGAGGCTGAAAGCCTGGCCAGCTAGGGATCTGCAGGCTGAATAGGTTTGGAGACAACAAGCCCAGTGCAGTTAACTTTGGGCCTAGTAGGGCAGGAGGCTGTAAACCTAGCAGTCTAGGCCTCTGCCAACTAACTTGGGCATCTGCCGACCAACTAAGGCAGGAGACTGCAGACCTGCAAACGGGGCAGCTAACTTAGGGCCTAGCTCTTACAGGGGCTCTAAGCCTGGTTGGCTAGGGAGCCGCAAGGGCTCCCGACCTGACGGTGGAGCAAACATGGGACATATCTGGGTAAGTTGCTAAGGGCTTGGCAGAGCAGCAAACTTAGGGGCTATTAGTGCAGGGATCATAGTGCTAGGCCCCCAGTCCTATTCCATTCTAAGGCAGAAGTCCCGGAACCTAAGTCAGAACAGTGTGAACCTGCAACTAAGGTCAGAGACTGAAGGCCGGGTAGGGCTGTAAACTGAGACACTACCGGGGGGGGAGGTGGGTGGGTGTGTGTGTGTGTGTGTGTGTGTGTGTGTGTGTGTGTGTGTGTGTGTGTGTGTGTGTAAGGGTACGTTTGACATACCAAAGGGGCATGATACTCAAAGCCTACCTGAGGGGCAGGATACTGCTAGGAAGGAAGAGAAATCTGAACCTACCGGGAACAAAGGACACTGGATGTCTAGGTCGGGGGATATCAGGGGTGACTTCTGGTGGGTCACCAAGGGTAATGGTTGGCGAGTCCCCCATGGAGAGGACTGGAGGGTCCCTTGAGGCGAGGTATTGGGGTCCTTGAGGCTGGTGCCAGCAGGTGGGGCCAGCTAGCACCCACCAGCCATGGGCTGACGTAGTGGGCCAGCAGGAGTGGGCTGAGTCCTGGGCCTTGACAGCACAGGCTGAACTTCGAAGACCGGATGGGGCTGATCCCACCAGGCCATGTTGGGAGAGGCCCCAACATTTGAACTGCAGGCTGTTTCTCCATCCTAGGCGTGGATGAATAATCCACCGCTAGCTTGGGCTCCGTGTCAGGTGCAGGAGGGGGTTGGTGACTTTGTGGCTGAAGGTTTCAGGGCAGCAGACAGTCGAACCTCGGACACCCAAGCGTCTGCCTCGACCACCAGGGGGTCCCCACTGCGAGTAGAGGACTACTCTGAAACGGCAGTCAGAACGGCCGCATGGCAGCACTACTGGAGCAGGAGTCTCTTCAACTATGGCTAGTTGAGGCTATGGCTGAGGGGGGTGCAGACCTTGGTGTCGTGGACTGTCCACTCCGGAGTTCAGTTGATCTGATGTGGAGCTAGGCCGCTCTGAAGAGCAGAAGCGGACCCGGCACTCCGGTGGCTTTGGTCGGGGGACCTAGTGAGACGTTGGTCGGGGGAGCAGCTGGGCCACCTCTGTGGGGAAGTGGCGATCCCGACACTGGTACAGTTGAAGACGGGAGTTTACATACAACTTAGCCAAATGCATTTAAACTCAGTTTTTCACAATTCCTGACATTTAATCCTAGTAAAAATTCTCTGTCTTAGGACAATTAGTATCACCACTTTATTATAAGAATGTGAAATGTCAGAATAATAGTAGAGCGAATGATTTATTTCAGCTTTTATTTATTTTATCACATTCCCAGTGGGTCAGAAGTTTACATACACTCAGTTAATATTTGGTAGCATTGGCTTTTAATTGTTTAACTTGGGTCAAATGTTTCAGGTAGCCTTCCACAAGCTTCCCACAATAAGTTGGGTGAATTTTGGCCCATTCCTCCTGTCAGAGCTGTTGTAACTGAGTCAGGTTTGTAGGCCTCCTTGCTCGCACACGCTTTTTCAGTTCTGCCCACACATTTTCTATAGGATTGAGGTCAGGGCTTTGTGATGGCCACTCCAATATCTTGACTTTGTTGTCCTTAAGCCATTTTGCCACAACTTTGGAAGTATGCTTGGGGTCTTTGTCCATTTGGAAGACCCATTTGCAACCAAGCTTTAACTTCCTGACTGATGTCTTGATGTTGCTTCAATATATCCACGTAATTTTCTTTCCTCATGATGCCATCTATTTTGTGAAGTGCACCAGTCTCTCCTGCAGCAAAGCACTCCACAACATGATGCTGCCACCCCCGTGCTTCACGGTTGGGATGGTGTTCTTCAGCTTGCCAGCCTCCCCCTTTTTCCTTCAAACATAACGATGGTCATTATGGCTGAACAGTTCTATTTTTGTTTCATCAGACCAGAGGACATTTCTCCAAAAAGTACGATCTTTGTACCCATGTGCAGTTACAAACCGTAGTCTGGCTTTTTTATGGCGGTTTTGGAGCAGTGGCTTCTTCCTTGCTGAGCGGCCTTTCAGGTTATGTCGATATAGGAGTCGTTTTACTGTGGATATAGATACTTTTGTACCTGTTTCCTCCAGCATCTTCACAAGGTCCTTTGCTGCTGTTCTGGAATTGATTTGCACTTTTCGCACCAAAGTACGTTTATCTCTAGGAGACATACCGCTCAGGAAGGAGACGCGTTCTGACGGCTGCGTGGTCCCATGGTGTTTATACTTGCATACTATTGTTTGTACAGATGAACGTGGTACCTTCAGGCGTTTTGGAAATTTCTCCCAAGGATGAACCAGACTTGTTGAGGTCTACAATTTTTTTTCTGAGGTCTTGGCTGATTGCTTTAGATTTTCCCATGATGTCAAGCAAAGAGGCACTGAGTTTGAAGGTAGGCCTTGAAATACATCCACAGGTACACCTCCAATTGACTAATTTATGTCAATTAGCCTAATCACAAGCCATGCCATAATTTTCTGGAATTTCCCAAGCTGTTTAAAGGCACAGTCAACTTAGCGTATGTAAACTTTTGACCCACTGGAATTGTGATACAGTGAATTTTAAGTGAAATAAACTGTCTGTTAACAATTGTTGGAAAAATTACTTGTGTGATGCACAAAGTAGATGTCCTAAACGACTTGCCAAAACTATAGTTTGTTAACAAGAAATTTGTGGAGTGGTTGAAAAACGAGTTTTAATGATTCCAACCTAGGTGTATGTAAAGTTCCGACATCAACTGTAGATACGCCTCCTGCCGGGGGGCCTGAGTGACGACGATCTGGTAAATAACTGGGTCACCTCTGGACCTAGTGGAAGTCCCAATGGTCCCGTGGAGGTGGCAAGTGCTCTGGCTGGAGAGGCCTGGAGTAGTGCGTCTCATGGAGTAGTGAGCCTGGCTGAGTAGTAAGCCTGGCTGACTCGGGGAGTATAGGCTGTGTTGGCACTCCCAAGGTGGGAACGATGGCTTTAACTGGGGGGCCTATAGTGGTGACGGTCAGGAGAGTAGCGGCAGTAATGGTGCTCCCGCGGTGGTGAGTACACCATCCTGATCTCTTCCTGCGTATGACGCAGGTCCTCGTAAAAGTCTGGGTATTGCCCAACCCTAGTGTGGTCACTCCCTGACCGCTGAGAAGGCCTGGAGCTGGGTTGGTCGACTGTAGGATGTGAGAGGTGTGTAAGGCCTCGCAGCTCACTGGTACGCCATCACTGTAGCCAGGTCAGAATCTCAACGATTCGAAGGACCATGAAAAAACGGCTAGCTTAGCTGTAGCTCGTCTGAGCGTGGCCGACCGCTTAGACGAACTCCATCTAGCTGTTTTTTAACCACTACTGCAAACTGAAAAGCCCTCCAAGCCTTAGCTGGCTTTGTATTTTAGGCCTTGTCTTTTCCTTACAATGTTTCTGCTTTGCCTCTCCTTTCCCATTCTCAGTACTGCGATTCTTCCTGGAGTACCAGTGGTTGATTGACTTTGCAGTGTATGCCATGGGCATCTACCTTTTCACTGAGGGCTACTTTTGTGTAGTGGACCCCGCCAAGGAGGTCCACATTGGGGCCATCTGGTGTGTGCTGACCGTTCTCTGCTGCCTGTATCCTTCAGTTCACCCTCGTGCTGGAAGCCCAAAATTGTATTACAATTTTGAAAAAGTAATTATGAACTATTCTAAAGAAAACAGCTCTAAGTACTGTGTTACAATGTCAACTTAGACTAACTGAAGTTGTACTCACTGTACTTGCCAATGTTATTATGTAAAAACTGTGTTCGTGTCACTTTCTACAAAGTGGGACCCTGGTAAATGAATAACCCAAACATGTACTGTGCCAGAAAAATACTCAGATGCATCAATATTGTGCTGCTCCTTGATTGGAGCTGTTTTGTTTCCAAAGGACTGTCCGGTTGTCCCTGTGTTTCCCTTAACTCTCACAGGAAAACCCTCCACTCCCTGATGGGCCACTACTTTAGGTCTGACGAGGGAGGCGAGCGCTCGGTGTGCCTGGCCTTTGGATTCCTGTCTCTGCTGGTGGCCATGCTGGTGCTGGTGGTCAGAGAGGACTACCTGGAGTTTGGCCTGGAGCCTGGTATGTCCACTACATTAACCCCTACTATGGCACGCCCCATTGGGCTATGTATAACACATTTATTTAGTTAATTTGATCATTTCAGTTTGGGCTTTTTCATGCTTTTGTATTGCAGGTTTTAACAGTCTTTTTGACAACCTTGAGGTTTTCGCAAAACATCAAGGCTTTGCTGAGTGGTCGTAAGTATCTTTTAGTTGGACAGTTGAATTTTTTTTTTTTCAAAAATGAAAATCACAACTTGGGTCCATAGAATAGTAGCCAGTCATTCATTGACTGACAATATGCTTTTAGTGATCTGCGTTGGCAAATGTGCGCCTTTTAATGTTTGCTATTATATTTGGACTCCCATCAGAGTCCCAGTGACCAAGCTGACTGTGAAGTTGGGTCTGGCTGCCATCTGTGCTTTTATTGGTGCTTTGCTGGCCTTCCCTGGCCTCCGTCTAGCCCAGACCCACCTGGACGCAGTTCAGATGAACTCAGACCGCCCATTCATCCAGTAAGAACACAAACACTTATTTAACTGTGAAACCAAATAACCAACTGGTTCCATTCACTTGTAGTGTCTTACTGTTTGGGTATTGTGCTGTTTTCGGCTTCCCTTAGAATGCTGTTGCACATGAGCTTCCTGGCCCCAGTGATGGTGATCGTGTTGTGGATCAAACCCATTGCTAGGGATTTCCTGGGGAACGCTCCAATGGGGAAGACCTCAGTCACCCTGTAAGTGTGTTTGTTTCCTAGACTCCAATATTACAAATGTGACCATTTGGCACCCTTGTGCTGATTCCTTCTCAAAGTGTTAACAGATCTCCTGTGTGTGTCTCTGTGTGTGTCTCTGTGTGTGTCTGATATCCCAGTATGTCAAGCGCGGTGTTTGACAGTGTTCGTCTGTGGACAGTGGTGGTGCTGTGCTGCCTGAGGCTGGCCCTCACCCGCTACCACATGCAAGCCTACCTCAACCTGTCCCAGAAGTGGGTGGACCAGATGAAGAAGGAGGCGGGGCGCATTGCCGCCATCGACATCCAGAGGAAGGTCCGACAACACATCTAAATCGCAACGTTTTCATGTTAAAGGAATTATTTTGAGTTGTTTGGAGAACCAGATGAGACCTTAAACCCATGAGTCTTTTGACGTTGTTGTCCTTCCAGGTGACCCGTGTGTTCTGCTACCTGACCATAGTCACCCTGCAGTACATGGTCCCTGTTCTACTCATCCTCTTCTCTACCCTGGCTCTGAAGGCCCTTGGTAAGACATGTACAGCACCTAGCATGGCAACAACTAGCTTTGAGGGAACATTTTTTATTCATCGCTTTTTCTTATATTCAAATAATACTTTCATTATTTATACACACTGCATATTTATTTATATACTGGATTCTTCACATATCTCACTCTAATATATCTACTGCTGTGCATATCATTCTTAGCTGTTGTGTAAATTCCACTGATGTACATTTGCATAGATTGCATTTTGATACTGCTTCAGTGCTATTAGGGTTGTTAATTGGATTCATCCTGCCGTTCTTGATTTCTTGCCTTTTTTTGTTGTATTTTTCTTTCCATTTTAGCTGCTTGACATTTGACTGCGTTGTTAGGAGCTAGTAGCGTAAGAATTTTGGTACACTGCTATAACAGCTGCTAAACTGTACGCGAACAACAGATTCTCGTTTGATTTTTAGTGAGGCCTTAGGTGTCCCTCCGTAAATGCTGAGAATCTGCATTCTACAATTTAACAATATGGAGTTATGATAATATACCAACAGTTTCATCACAATGCTTGATCCATGGAAATGTAATGTATTTCAGTTGTGCCTTTCAAATGTCTTGTTGTAACACTCATTTGTTCCTACTGTTGTTTTTTTTGTATCTTAGGTGACTTCTCGTGGAGTGGCGCAGAGCAGGCTCCGGGGGTGACCCCTGCCCTGGTAATGCCCACGGTCTCTCCCGTCCTGCCAGGGCTGGAGGACGACGAGGAGGGGATGGAGGATATCGAGGAGGACATCCAGGCCACGGTGGCCCGTCTGACCGAGGGCTTCTCGGCCCTGCGCTCCGTCCTCACCCCCCTCTTCTTCAGAGGCCTCTTTGCCTTCCTCACCTGGTGGGTGGCCGCCTGCCAAGTCATCAGCAGCCTGTTTGGAATTTACTTCCACCAGTACCTCATGCAGAACTGAAGAGGACTACACTACCCACAATCTCTAGCTAACACCATCCCAGTGTTCCAGGAAGGTCAAACTCAATACAACATATGGACAGGATGGGTGCTCCTGTCTGTTACTGTAACAAAGGTGTCACCGATATCAAAAGGGATGTGATGGTTTCTGACATGCTGACACCTTGTTGTCCTGTGGGCCCAGTCAGACCCTTAGACCTGGACTATGATGAAATGCTGTATAATGTGGACTGGATTCTATCCAACTGCTATGTATGACATTTCTCTGTTTTAACAAATGCATTTGAAGCCAGTGTTCCTTTTTTTTATTTTATTTTATCACATAGTATCAGGAAATGTTGCAAATGAGCTGTTTCTAGTAGGAAAAGGTACCACTACTTCAGCCTAGTTTGCTAGTAGAGGCTGATTTCAGAAGTGCTTGATGCTTTATTTATTTTCGTCCTTTAGTTCTGCTGTACCGTACTGATCAGCAGTCATCACCACTCGACCGTCCATTCTCCTTAATCGTTAGTTACCCACCTTTTAAAACAAAGCACTGAGGATATTTTACTGTGTTTAATGGATGTATTCCGTGAAGAATTCTAAGTGCCTGGAAACTCAGGGATTTTGAGTCAATGATAAGATATCTATTTCTTCTGCAAAATAGTAGACTGGTGATAACAGCGGTCTATCTGTAGCATTGAGTAACACTCCAGCCCAGCCTGGATTTGGTAAATCTTACCTGTATTAGCATCCATCTTTCAGTCCCAACAAAGTTTGTCAGTTGAATTTGTTTGAAGAAAGTATTTTCTGTGATTTGTTTTGCTGCCAAACAATCATTTACACTTAAAGCGTCAATCAGCAGTTGAAAGAATAACAAAGCGACCTTCCCCGCCCCTGTTTCGGTAAAAGCTGAGGGATGGGGAGGGAGAAATGTAACCACTCTCAAATGTATAGACAGCGATGGATGCAAGGACTGACCATCCATGATATCAAAATTATAGTTTTAACCATGTTTTGAGGATATATATATATATAGTTTTTCTATACACTTTGTTAACAAACATTGGAGTAAAACAAGCTTATTTTGGTTCTGATGGGGTACGACAGTTGAACTCAGCTCATGAGGCATTAATAAGTTATATCTTTTAACAATCAGTGGGTACAATTTATAAGTAAAACATTTTATGTAGCAACTGCAGATTGCCCCTTTTTAGGATGTAGGCTTAGAACAAATCTTGCCTAAAACTTAAACCTGGGTCAGAAATGATTTGTAGTGTCAACGGTTTGTTTTTTAATAAACTTATTTCTACTCTATTGCCACTGATCATGTTGGAAAGGTACAGGTGTCGTGCTGTTGGACTTTTGGGTCGTTTTGTTTTTGGAAAGTGATTTCTGCTTTTAAAAAAAATAAAAAAATCTGAATGATTGAATGTTTGCTAATCATTTTACGTTGTGTGGTTTGTATGAAAATGTTTTTTACAACAAAAGACTTATGAATGCATGGTTTGAACTTTTAGTTGTATTCAAAATGTGTTTTATTCTGTTGTCTGTGTGGCAAATGTTACTGGCTTATGAAATTATTAAACTCTTGTTTTAAATCTTGTCTTTTTTAATTTTTTATTATCGATGATTAATCACACCTTAGTCATTCCAATACCACATGTTTTAATTATCCCAGCAAAATGTTTTATTTTTACATTTCAGCTTTTCATTTCTCCCACTGACTTATGTCTTGTATATCATATAGTGTGGGAGATAAGGAAGATAAAAGAAAGGGCTTTCTCAAAGTTAATTCACCATTTGACAAAATACATCATGCATGACAATAGTGTCTAGCTGCTGACTTGACCTTCATCTCTGACCTTAACCTCCAGAGTGGATAATATTTTAATCGTTGATAATTTCACTGCACTTATTCCTCCAACAATCTGATATATTTGCATGAAATATATTTTGATTTTAGTGTGATCAATTTCATTTAGCTTTTTAGCAATGTGATGTAGTGTCACAATGTAACATTATTCTGCATCTCAAATTGGATATTTTTTCTGGATATCACTCCTACTGTGGAATAATATTGTTAAAAACAGCTTGATATTGTACAGCAAACTTCTGTCAGATATCCCTGGCAATAAGTAACAAAGCCTTCCCTCAGATGTGTCACAGCCAGACTGCAGCCTGCAGGGTGTTAATCAGAGCTGACATGATTTATTGTAGATATTATTTGACTTCCACATCCAGTCAAAACCCATAAAGATGCCCAATTTAGAGAGGGACGGCCCCTTGTCTGAGCCTTTATGTGCTGGTGAGTTGGGATATGCTTCAATGGAGGAAATTGTGCTCAAACACTGAGAAAACTTACCAGAGAGGGGACCAGTTAACACCTTGGAACCTTGTGTATTATGGATGGCTGAGATTCTGATCCTAAATGTCTCTTGCAATAACAGAATAGTTTGACTGTTTAACAATAGATTTTTATATGATGTGCTGGAAAACTTTGAGTGAAATGTTTAACAAATGTTCCCCCCCTGTTTTATCTCATCATTCATTTGCCTTTGTGATGCTTTTGAAATCATGGAGCCTTTTACAATGATGGCAAAACAGTACTTTGACTTCATTGGGAGAATTTTTGTCTCTGACATTCACACCAAACCCTCCATTGCCGGATTAAGAAATCATAGGCCCTGGGGCTTTGTTGTTATAGCCCCCAATTCCCAGTACACCATCATTTTCTGTAAACAAATCTGTGCACCAAGATGCAATTTGATGCTGGGGTAAATTTACTGTTGAAGAAAAAGCCCCTTTATAATAAAGCCAAAATGGGACAAAATTCATCCACAGCGATGTGAGAGACTGAACAAAAACTCCAGGAAGTGTTTGGTTGCAGGAATTGCAGCTAAAGGTGGCACAACCAGTTATTGAGTGTAAGAGGGCAATTACTTTTTCACACAGGAATATTGGATGTTGAATAACTTTGTTAATTAAATAAATAAATAAAGTATTCATTTTTGTGTTATTTGTAAACTCAGGTTCTTTATCTAATATCAGGTTCTTTATCTAATATTAGGTTCTTTATCTAATATTAGGTTCTTTATCTAATATCAGGTTCTTCATCTAATATCAGGTTCTTTATCTAATATTAGGTTCTTTATCTAATATTAGGTTCTTTATCTAATATCAGGTTCTTTATCTAATATCAGGTTCTTTATCTAATATCAGGTTCTTTATCTAATATTAGGTTCTTTATCTAATATCAGGTTCTTTATCTAATATCAGGTTATTTATCTAATATCAGGTTCTTTATCTAATATCAGGTTCTTTATCTAATATCAGGTTATTTATCTAATATCAGGTTCTTTATCTAATATTAGGTTCTTTATCTAATATCAGGTTCTTTATCTAATATCAGGTTATTTATCTAATATCAGGTTCTTTATCTAATATCAGGTTCTTTATCTAATATTAGGTTCTTTATCTAATATCAGGTTCTTTATCTAATATTAGGTTCTTTATCTAATATCAGGTTATTTATCTAATATCAGGTTCTTTATCTAATATCAGGTTCTTTATCTAATATTAGGTTATTTATCTAATATCAGGTTATTTATCTAATATCAGGTTCTTTATCTAATATCAGGTTCTTTATCTAATATTAGGTTCTTTATCTAATATCAGGTTCTTTATCTAATATTAGGTTATTTATCTAATATTAGGTTCTTTATCTAATATCAGGTTATTTATCTAATATCAGGTTCTTTATCTAATATCAGGTTCTTTATCTAATATCAGGTTCTTTATCTAATATCAGGTTCTTTATCTAATATCAGGTTCTTTATCTAATATTAGGTTCTTTATCTAATATCAGGTTCTTTATCTAATATCAGGTTATTTATCTAATATCAGGTTCTTTATCTAATATCAGGTTCTTTATCTAATATCAGGTTATTTATCTAATATCAGGTTCTTTATCTAATATTAGGTTCTTTATCTAATATCAGGTTCTTTATCTAATATCAGGTTATTTATCTAATATCAGGTTCTTTATCTAATATCAGGTTCTTTATCTAATATTAGGTTCTTTATCTAATATCAGGTTCTTTATCTAATATTAGGTTCTTTATCTAATATCAGGTTATTTATCTAATATCAGGTTCTTTATCTAATATCAGGTTCTTTATCTAATATTAGGTTATTTATCTAATATCAGGTTATTTATCTAATATCAGGTTCTTTATCTAATATCAGGTTCTTTATCTAATATTAGGTTCTTTATCTAATATCAGGTTCTTTATCTAATATTAGGTTATTTATCTAATATTAGGTTCTTTATCTAATATCAGGTTATTTATCTAATATCAGGTTCTTTATCTAATATCAGGTTCTTCATCTAATATCAGGTTCTTTATCTAATATTAGGTTCTTTATCTAATATTAGGTTATTTATCTAATATCAGGTTATTTATCTAATATCAGGTTCTTTATCTAATATCAGGTTCTTTATCTAATATCAGGTTCTTTATCTAATATTAGGTTCTTTATCTAATATCAGGTTCTTTATCTAATATTAGGTTCTTTATCTTATATCAGGTTCTTTATCTAATATCAGGTTCTTTATCTAATATCAGGTTATCTAATATCAGGATCCCTTTATCTAATATCAGGTTCTTTATCTAATATCAGGTTCTTTATCTAAAATCAGGTTCTTTATCTAATATCAGGTTCTTTATCTAATATTAGGTTTTGGTTAAAGCTCTGATAACATTCAGTATCAAAAATATGAAAATGGGGCAAATACTTTTCCTTAATTTTGGCGTATACCTGTATGCACTTGTGATAAAACTTATTCCACAGTTATTTTTTTATGAACTATTGATCCTCTGTGGATAAATTCTGCTCTCTGGTTTATTTTGAACATCGAGAGATTGTGTGAGTCAGGGGCTAGGTTAAATCATTTATAAAAAATGTAGCCTCTGACTCACACAATTGACTAGTCACATTTATTTATTATGCAGTTTATTATATAAAAAAAATATATAAAAAAATCAGTTACCCAATCAAGGCAGGGCCCCCCAGTTACCCACATGGGCCCCCTACCTCCTCCCATCTGATGATTAGCAGATTAGCAGCAGGCTATTTATTTTTTACTATTTGCTGCCTCTTGGGCCCCCCACGGGCCGGGGCCCAGGGGCTTCAGCCCCAGTAAGCCCCTGCATTAAGCTGGCTCTGATTGTCCCTCCAGGTAAAAGGCAAATGCAAAGCGTTGTATATGGCCAGGCAGGCCCAGGCCTCTACTAGCCTCTGACAGGTCTGGGAGAGTGTCCAGCTTAATGAACTGGAAGGTGACAGGGTTGACATATCTATATAATCACATTAATTATGTGCATGTGTTTGGAGGCCCCATGTCTGCTGCCTGCAGCCACCATGGCTGTTGCTATAGGGACCAGGCAGCAACCAGGCAGAGGAGACTTCAGACATGGCCTGCAGACTGGCCCTATCCTCAAGGGAGCTGCCCAGACACGACCCCTGTGACACTCTTTTCATTTGGGGAGCAGAGAGGGTGTGCTGACACAGTGTGGGAAAGGGATAATTCTAGCCAATTTCCTCCTAGTTAGTCTAAATTGCAGGGAAATGCTCTATAGGGAGGAATATAGAAGTGTATTCACTGTATGTGATGTCCAGCTGTGATTGTAAGGCATTGTGTACTGTATGCACACTGTCTTTTAATGTTGAAAGCTTTTTGGCTTTTTAAGTGTTCCTCCATTCTTGTTCTCCCCTCAGCTGGAACCTGGTGGTTTGACAGAGTGGTCTGACATTATAATGAGTGACCAGATGTTTTCAATGGACACATGAAAGATAGATACACATGGCAAATATAATTGTATCTGTCTTCAGATTAATTTACATCAAAGGAAATGCTGTGACTTCTAAATCACTTTTTTCTTTTTTTTAAATATCAGTCAATTAGATGTACAGCCCTCAGGTGGTCAACATAACATACATGTCAAATCATGTTTATTAAAAGATAGCCACATCATTAAAATAAGTATGACGTTATGGGCTGTTTTGATAAATACAGCCATCACTGATACTATTGATGTGCTGCAATAACCTGTGTTTAGAAAATATGTCATATGTGAATGTATGCAAGAATAATGTTTTTCACGTTCTACATTTATCCACAGTTGAAATATACTGAACAAAAATATAAACGGAATATGCAACAATTTCAAAGATTTTGCTGAGTTACAGTTCATAGAAGGAAATCAGTCAATTGAAATTAATTAATTAGGTCCTATTCTATGGATTTTATATGACTGGGAATACAGATATGCATCTGTTAGTTACAGAGATGCCTTAAAAAAGGTAGGGGCGTGGATCAGAAAACCAGTCAGTATCTGGTGGGACCACCACTTCCCTCATGCATCTCCTTTGCATATAGTTGATCAGGCTGTTGATTGTGGAATGTTGTCTCACTCCTCTTCAATGGCTGTGCGAAGTTGCTGGATATTGGCGGGAACTGGAACACGTTGTCGTACACGTTGATCCAGAGCATCCCAAACATCCTCAATGGGTGACATGTCTGGTGAGAATGCATGCCATGGAAGAACTGGGACATTTTCAGCTTCCAGTAATTGTTTACAGATCCTTGTGACATGGGGCCATGTATTATCATGCTGAAACATGAGGTGATGGCGGCGGATGAATGGCATGACAATGGGCCTCAGGATCTCGTCACATTATCTTTGTGCATTCAAATTGCCATCGATAAAATGCAATTGTGTTCGTTGTCTGTAGCTTATGCCTGCCCATACCATAACCCCACTGCCACCATGGGGCACTCTGTTCTCAACGTTGACATCAGCAAACCGCTTGCCCACACAGCGCTATACACGCTGTCTGCCATCTGCCCGGTACAGTTGAAACCGTGAAGAGCACACGTTCTGTAACAAAACTGCCTTTTATTGTCCCCAGCACAAGGTGCACCTGCGTAATGATCTGCTTCGTGATCTGCCACACCTGTCATGTGGATGGATTATCTTGGCAAAGGAGAAATGCTCACGAACAGGAATGTAAACAAATTTGAGAGAAATAAGCTTTTTGTGTGTATGAGACATTTCTGGGATATTTTATTTCAGCTCATAAAACATGGGGCCAACACTTTACATGTTGTGTTTATATTTTTGTTCAGTGTAATTTGTGTCAATATGGACACATATATACAAAAGAATTTCATGTTGTCAACCAGAACTCGAAGTGCTCATATACCCTCTATGTGTATGTCTTCAATACACTAATGATGCAGTTTTATCTTAATACCATCACAGTCCACTGCTTGAATCTGTCACTTTTGTCAGATAATTAACAACCACTAGTAATGGCTGATTCTGTCCTGCATTATGTCTTGCCTCCAGAGGGATAGTGTGAAATATGTTGCCCTCTTGTGGACAAAATAGTTAACTTCAATGTACACACAAACCCACAATGAGAAACAAAATGGATACAAGATCATTTTACACTATACTTTTTTGCAGACTTTTTAAACACAAAATGGATAAATGAAACAATAACACACCAAAAATCCAGTGCATAATACACAAACATCATTAAAAAAAGAATAATCAAAAACACAAACTCACACAAGCAATAAAAAGTGTCTTGTTTTTTTCATAGACAAAAGTTAACTTATGCAGCTTCTTTGATAGGTGTCTGATTCTCGACATACCTTATTCAAATCAAATCAAATCAAATGTATTTATATAGCCCTTCTTACATCAGCTGATATCTCAAAGTGCTGTACAGAAACCCAGCCTAAAATCCCAAACAGCAAGCAATGCAGGTGTAGAAGTATTCCCATTGCCCCACTGCAGGGCTGGATTACCAAACGGGCACGCAGGGGTTGGGGGCCACCTGGAGGTCAGGCCCCCCCCCCAGATATCATATGATACTTTAATGTGTAGAATTGCAGGAAATTTGCTTTACAACTGCAAAAATTTCTCTCAACCTCTTGGCAAAATGTGAACAATAGCATGAGATGAGCTACAAAATGGTACATTTTTCTCTATGACCCATACCAAAAAGTGTAGAATTGCAGAAAATGTGCTTTAAAAATGTAACATTTTCTCTTAGCCTCATGACAAAATGTAGAATTGTAATATAAGATTTGGTATGGGTCCTCAGATCCTCAAAAGGTTTTTGCTCGGCCTCCGACTGCAAGGCACTACAGAGGGTAGTGCGTACAGCCCAGTACATCACTGGGACCAAGCTTCCTGCCATCCAGGACGTCTATACCAGGTGGTGCAGAGGAAGGCCCTAAAAATTGTCAAAGACTCCAGCCACCCTAGTCATAGACTGTTCACTCTGCTACCGCACAGCAAGCGGTACCGGAGCGCCAAGTCTAGGTCCAAGAGGCTCCTAAACAGCGTCTAACCCCAAGCCATAAGACTCCTGAACAGCTAATCAAATGGCTACCCAGACTATTTGCACTGCTGCAACTCTGTTATTATCTATGCATAGCCACTTTGACAACCCTACCTGCATGTACACAATTATCTCAATACCTCAACACCGGTGCCCCCGCACATTGACACATTGACTCTGTACCGGTACCCCCTGTATATAGCCCCACTATTGTTATTTACTGCTGCTCTTTAATTATTTGTTGTTCTTATCTCTTACTTTCTTTAAAATCTCTTACTTAAAACTGCATTGTTGGTTAAGGGCTTGTAAGTAAGCATTTCACTGTAAGGTCTACACCTGTTGTATTCAGCGCATGTGACAAATAACATTTGATTTGATTTTGATTTAAAACTGCACATTTTTTCAATACAAAATATGTTGAAAAGCAGGGGACCTGGAGGTCGGTTCCCCAGTGACCCCAAATGCGGTAGTCCAGCCCTGAGCTTTTTAATTTATTTAAACAAAATTAAGCTCAACTTTATAAAATGGTTATACTGAATATGGACCTTAACTGTTCACAAGGGGGAATAGATTGAAGACGTATAATGATTACTACTGATGGATGATTCTTACATGCCTTTAGATATTTCTAGAAATACATTAGATGCTAAACTTTGGTTTATAGCGAATATTCATATTTAAGAAAATAAACCCATTACATATCCTTTGGTCTTAAATTGATGTCATAATTTTACATGATTAAGGCCAGTGTCCAAAAAGAAATCATTAAACTATGCAGGATATGGTGTAAAAACAAACAGCTTTGCTCAGTATTATTTTAGTCTTAAAAAGCAACACTAAACCTTTATAATGGAACCAATGATCTAAATCCCTGAGAGACTTAAAAATGCACAGATTTTAAATAGAATAATCCATAAATGCAGATTAAATTTTTGTTTGTCTGTGATCAATTCCTATCCAGACCAACTTCCTACTCACTATCACGAGGCCATGCCCATTGAGACCATGATAGATGAATAGAACCTTGCTGCTCCCTAATTGGTCTCCTGTGAGCTGACCACTTCATTGATTTTGGGCTGAAGGATAAACTAAGCATTAAAGTTACATATGTACATTAACTGGGGACCTGAATGTAAAGTATTAATCTGAAACACTGTGCTCTAAGTTACGTGGCTAAATGACTGATGCTCTCACCCCTGCTCTGCTCTGTGCTGTAGCACAAGCAGGAGGAGAGAACCGCATTGATGTGTGATTTGACACCCCTCTGAACCAACACAGAGACAAACCAACCAAACCCAACAACAACACACCCACTGTATCTCCTCACTGTATCAAGATCAGAGAGCCAGTGCCACATGTTCATTGCCCACAATGGAGAGTCCAGCCCAGCTCTAAGGGGGGTATTTCTTTCCTCTGGGATGATGTGAACGAGTGAACCCCATCTCCCCATTCTCCTCTCTCTGTGTGTTGGAAGCCATGTGGCAGGATTTTTGTGTGTGGTAGTCGCTGCCAGCTATCTCTGCCACCCATCGCTGATTTCTAATTGCCTCAAGGGCAGCCCTCCTTTCTCCTCTGCCCCGTGCTGAGCCAGGTAGGGAACACCTCCTTTGGGGAAATCCTCTCTCTCATTGGCTGGGTAGGGCTCCTGGGGGGTGTGGTGAGCAGAATTGGAGGTGCTCATTGGAGAGTGCTGCCTCAAGTGGCGCACGGGCGGAGAGGTCGGGGAGCAGATGTGCTCCGGGGAGGAGCGCTCCGATTTGATGCTGAGGTTGAGGGAGGGGTGAGGAGGAGGGGTGGGGGTTGAGGACTGAGAAGGAAAAGAGCACCCTCCACTGGACATCCTGGTACACAGCAAGCGGACAGAGAAAAGAGAACGGTATATGCATGCATGATATAGTATGAAATGAATCCTCACTTGCCATTTTTCATATAGAGGTCACTAGTAGACACACAACACTATCAGGTCCCTCACTGTGCGAAGTTCAACACTGAGTAATTGAGTAAGGTGTATATTGGGCGGCAATATAGTGGTTAGAGCGTTGGGCCAGTAACTGAAAGGTTGCTAGATTGAATCCCTGAGCTGACAAGGTAAAAATCTGTCGTTCTGCCCCTGAACAAGAAGTTAACCCTCTGTTCCTAGGCCGTCATTGAAAATAAGAATGTGTTCTTAACTGACTTGCCTAGTTAAATAAAGTATCAGTGGTCTTACGCTGGGCTGAGGTGAGGTACATGCTGCTCCTGTGGTTGTGCTGTCTGCCATGGGTTCACTGTCCCACGCTGTAGACTCACAGCATGGGAGAAACCTGGGTGACTGTAGTCTGGGAGGGAAGAGGAGAATTATTGTAAATCACTAACTAAGAAGCCGGTGAAGATTTAAGAGGAGCAGAGCTGCAGCCTTACCAGATGGTCCAGCAGAGGAGAGGCTGTAGCCCCCCAGACCATGGCTCAGCAGACCTGTCTTCCCCATTGCCAGCATGTGATTCCCTGGGTGCATGCCCGGGTACAGTAGTCCTCTCTGAACATCACATGGAGAGAGATATTTTTTCTTTGTCTTAGCAGGGAGTCCCATTGAGACTAAGGTCTCTTTCACAAGGGAGCCATGCAAATACACACTTTACAAATACCACATAATACAAATATACAAGATTACCCCAAAAAACACACTCAAGAGAAACAATCACATTCCTCAGCAAAGAGGTCCCCAATTAACCATTTGAAATGCCAAAGAGACTGAAGGGATCTCCAGAGTTAGCATCCCTGAGACCGGGTCTGCTAACTCATACGTCTAAAAGTTAGTAATGATGTCAGGTACGGGGGAAGTTTTTGCGAGAGAGCTTTATAAATAAAAAGAAAGCAATAAATCGACCTCCACAACTTCAAAGAGGGCCGGCCTACTTTTTGTTAAAGAATGCGTTGATGTGTACTGAACCTGTCGACCATAATAAAGCACAATGTGCTATGAAAAACTGCATCTAACGGCTTTAATGTAGTGTCAGCTGCATTCATATAGATGATGTCGCCATAGTCTAAAACCGGTAGGAACATTGACTGAATAATCTGCTTTCTGCTATTTAACGAGAGGCAGGACCTATTTCTGTAGAAGAAGCCCATTTTAATTCTCAACTTCTTAACTAACTCATCAATATGCTTTTTAAAAGGTAGCTTTTCATCAGTCCAATTGCCCAGATATTTATAAGAGTGGACACGGTCAATGTGGGTACCATCCAAAGTAAATATGCCTAATCTATTCATTAATTACTTTTAAAAAGCTATCTACAAAACAATACAGGCCATGTGAGTGTGGTTGGTCCTCTGATTGTCCTTTCGTAATGGCATCGTCATAACCCTGCTTTCCGATTAGTCCTTCATAAGGATATCATCATAACCCTGCGCTCGGATTGATCCCTTCATAATGAGATCATCATAACCCTGTCCTCTGATTGGTCCTTCATAATTACATCATAATGACATTGTTATGACACTGCTCTCTGATTGACACATCATAATGACATCGTCATAGCCCTGCTCTCTAATTGGGCACTTCATAATAACATTGTCCTAACCCTAATCTCTGATTGGTCCCTTTGTAATATCATCGTCATAACCATGCTCTCTGATTGGTTCATCATAATGACATCATCATAACCCTGCTCTCTTATCGGTCGATTCGTAATTACATAATCTTAAACCTGCTCTCTGATTGGTCCCATCGTAATAACATTCTCATAACTCTGCTCTCTGATTGGTCCCTTCATAAGGACATCGTCATAACCCTGCTCTCTGATTGGTCCTTCATAATCACCAAGAGTGGTAGTGGAACTATGTAGCCTGCAGTACTGCAGTACCTCATGCTAACCTCGCGTTATGACTGACAAGTAGGATTTAAGAGATCCTTACAGAACTGCTAAAGTTCGCGCGTGTGCCACCCATGCCAGGGTGGCTCTCAGTCCGCCGGTTCTCACTGCCCAGATTCAAAGGGGGAGGAGTCTTCATCTCCAAGGCCCGGCTCAGGTTGCCATGGGAGAACATAGAGTTGCCAATACCTGAACAGAGAGAACACAAATAGGAAGTGAGAACAAGATGTTTCACTCACCGACAGAACCCTCAATCACTCTCTCTCAATCTCTCTCACTCCCTCTGCCTGTAAAAGTAATTTTTTAGGATTACATTTTGTCTGCCACTTCAGATTACTTCAGATTATCAAAACGTACATTATTAATGTCAACCTGATAACAAAAAATGATTTCACACATTAACTTAGTAAGCATAATACGTATTTTTACCATACATTTAGCTCTGATCTGTATTGATAAAAAGGGCATATTACAAGCATCGTACAGTAGTGTAGTCTTTCAAAATGCTGATTTAATTGACTACAAAGCTTGGTTGCGGTCACACACCATCGAGTGGCATCCCTACGCATGTCTACTAATAACTATAGGGTGTGGAGAGTGAGGGGTTGAGCTGAGCTGACCAGCAGGTGCAACACACTCACTGCTCAGAAACCACAGATCAGCCTCCAGACGCTGTTTCACTTGTGGGGACTGTTTCAGACAGCACACACACACACACACACACACACACACACACACACACACACACACACACACACACACACACACACACACACACACACACACACACACTTCCTGTGTGCACAGCTGGCTGCACAGCACTGAGGTGGACTCACACTCATGGACACTCATCCATGCCAGCCATTCTGTAGACAAATCATGTCAAGAATGGTACCTCTAAACCTCTAGGAATGTGTCAAAGAGGAACTAGGGGGCCAGGTCACCTGAGTGTGGGGACATGAAGGCAGCATGGCAGTGCGGCCCTGCAGGGCTGGCTGAGCCTGGTCTGGGGCCCAGGGGCTTGAAGGCCGGGGGTCTGTGGGAGCTCGGGCTGGGGTTGGAGGAGTTGGGGTATCCATTCTCACAGCCAGTAGACACCAGGAACTGGGCCTCTGGTGAGTGCAAGGAGGGGGCCTGAGGAGAAATATGAGAGAGTGTCTGTTTGAGTTAAGATTTCAAAGTTAGGTTTATTGCAGCTGCATTGCAGAGCTAAAGTGTCTCTATGAGTACAACATGTGCGCACTGAGTCAAATGAATGGTTTGACTGTTCAATAGAATCATTTTCTCAAATTTAGCCATTCTTCACAGAATAAAAGCAATCAATGAAACAACTTTAGTTAATGTACATCCTTTGGCTCAGGCAGCATCTGTCTGATAAGACCAGTGTGAGTACTAACGTAGTAGCGCTGGCGGGCCAGGGAGAGGTCCATGCCCTCGCTGTGTGGGCCATACTTCTCTGCTGCCAGCTGCATAGGTTCCTCCGTGTCCAGCAGCTCTGTCCCGTCCAGACCCAGGCCCTTCCTCCGCAGAGTCTACAGTAGCAGGACAGAGGGAAGAGCAGCACACAGACATTACCTCAAGGATACTACAGCACGATTTATACTATTGATTCTTGGGGATGTCCTAACAATACAGAAGTGGACTGTACCAACATTGTTTTTTCAATGCTTTGTGGGGGAGCCCAAGTAAGCATTTCATTAACCTATGCATTCCAACGTCAATGCACTCTCAACAGTGTGTCTTTATTGGGAATTAATGTAATTGTAACCTTGCATGTAATTATGCAACAGATTACTATACGTATAGGAGAACATGTTGAGTAATGTGCGGAGCTGTAATGTATTTATACCTCCAGTATGTCTGTGTTGGTCCTGCTCTCGTGAGGCTCGCTGTACTCTGTGTACTTGAGCAGGACCTTGTCCATGTCAGTGCTGGCGTACTGGAACAGACGGTTGGTGCTGTTGAAGATGATGAGGGCGATCTCACAGTCACACAGTACACTCAGCTCATACGCCTTCTTCATCAGGCCAAACTTACGCTTGGTGAATGTCACCTGGGAACAGAAATATATTGGTCCATGTATTATTTGGTCTGTGGCTGTTTAACTATACCATGTTAAATGTAATAATCAATCAAAAGTGATAGAATAATTAAAGAGTTGTACCTGTCGATTCCGCTGGTCCAGGATACGAGAGATTTGTATTTTTTTCCTTCCCATTGTGTTTACGGTCTGCGTGTCTGACAGATGGCTTAACACTGTGAAAATAGATATATATAAAAAAATCAGTCATTTTAACTCATCCCCTGTTCAGCACAGCATGTAAATGTCATCCTAGTAACAAAAAAGTTGATTTAAGTTAACTTTATTTCATCAGGATATGCCATTGAGATATATAGTCTTTTGTAGATCTCAAGGCAACATCAACAGCCCATTACACAATCAAACCTAGCTAACTTTCAAAATGCAAACCATATGGTTGAGACCTCGGGCCGCTTCATAAAGGGTTACAGGTAGGCTCATACACAGTGGTGCCACTCAACCTTATCGAAATAAGAGCACCAACCACCATACAGTATGGGTCTTAACCTTCAGACAATTCTGATGGGAAAATGGCATGTGTTTTGTTTAAGCGACGTAAGTCCCACCCTTCCCCCTTGTCATGCAGCCTGTTTATTTATACTCTGATGAGGCGATGGGGGATAAAGTTAGAGCAGTCTGACACCCCCTCGGTCTGGGTTAACCCGGGACCAGAGCTAGCAGGGTTACAAATATAAACCAGTCAGCTTGTAAGGTACAACAGGCCCTGGTGAAACCAGCGGAAGAAAAACAGTGTGTTTTCGAAAAGGGAAAGTTCTACACCACCCCCTCTTCTCCCATGTTCAGGTTCAGAAAAAAAGATGGTAGAGACATACGGGCAGGCCTGGTCATGTCTTAGGTCAGTTAGGATCACCACTTTATTTTAAGAATGTGAAATTAAATATTTCTTTCATCACATTCCCAGTGGGTCAGAAGTATACATACACTCAATTAGTATTTGGTAGCATTGCCTTTAAATTGTTTAACTTGGGTCAAACGTTCCGGGTAGCCTTCCACAAGCTTCCCACAATAAGTTGGGTAAATTTTGTCCCATTCCTCCTGACAGAGCTGGTGTAACTGAGTCAGATTTGTAGGCCTCCTTGCTCGCACACGTTTTTTCAGTTCTGCCCACAAATTTTCTATGGGATTGAGGTCAGAGCTTTGTGATGGCCACACCAATAACTTGACTTTGTTGTTCTTAAGCCACTTTACCACAACTTTGGAAGTATGCTTGGGGTCATTGTCCATTTGGAAGACCCATTTGCAACCAAGCTAAAACTTCTTGACTGATGTCTTGAGATGTTGCTTCAATATATCCACATCATTTTCCTGCCTCATGATGCCATCTATTTTGTGAAGTGCACCAGTCTCTCCTGCAGCAATGCACCCCCACAACATGATGCTGCCACCCCCGTGCTTCATGGTTGGGATGGTGTTCTTCGGCTTGCAAGCATCCCCCTTTTTCCTCCTAACATAATGATGGTCATTATGGCCAAACAGTTCTATTTTTGTTTCATCAGACCAGACAACATTTCTCCAAAAAGTACGATCTTTGTCCCCATGTGCAGTTGCAAACCGTAGTCTGACTTTTTTATGCGGTTTTGGAGCAGTGGCTTCTCCTTGGTGAGCGGCCTTTCAGGTTATGTCGATATAGGACTCGTTTTACTGTGGATATAGAAACTTTTGTACCTGTTTCCTCCAGCATCTTCACAAGGTCCTTTGCTGCTGTTCTGGGATTGATTTGAACTTTTCGCACCAAAATACATTCATCTCTAGGAGACAGAACGCGTCTCCTTCCTGAGCGGTATGACGGCTGCGTGGTCCCATGGTGTTTATACTTGCGTACTATTGTTTGTACAGATGAATGTGGTACCTTCAGGCATTTGGAAATTGCTCCCAAGGATGAACCAGACTCGTGGAGGTCTACAGTTATTTTTCTGAGGTCTTGGCTGATTTCTTTTAATTTTCCCATGATGTCAAACAAAGAGGCACTGAGTTTGAAGGCAGGCCTTGAAATACATCCACAGGTACACCTCCAATTGACTCAAAGTATGTCAATTAGCCTAATCAGAAGCTTCTAAAACCATGATGTCATTTTCTGGAATTTTCCAAGCTGTTTAAAGGTACAATCAACTTAGTGTATGTAAACTTCTGATCCAATGGAATTGTGATACAGTGAATTATAAGTGAAATAATCTGTCTGTAAACAATTGTTGGAAAAATTACTTGTGTCATGCACAAAGTAGATGTCCTAACCAACTTGCCAAAACTATAGTTTGTTGACAAGAAATTTGTGGAGTGGTTGAAAAATGAGTTTTAATGACTCCAACCTAAGTGTATGTAAACTTCCGACTTCAATATATATATATCTTAGAGTCACATTTGACAGCGATTACAGCTGTGAATCTTTCTGGGTAAGTCTCTAAGACCTTTACACACCTGGATTGCACAATATCTGCTTATTATTTTTGTAATTCTTCAAACTCTGTCAAGTTGGTTGTTCATCATTGCTAGACAGCCATTTTCAAGTCTTGCCATAGATTTTTAAAGCAGATTTAAGTCAAAACTCTAGCTAGGTCACTCAGGAACATTCAGTGTTGTCTTGGTAAGCAACTCCAGTTTATATTTGGCCTTTTGTTTTAGGTTATTATCCTGCTGAAAGGGGAATTTGTCTCCCAGTGTCTGTTCGAAAGAGTCAGGTTTTCCTATTGGATTTTGCCTGTGCTGAGCTCTATTCGGTTTCTTTTTATCCTAAAAAACTCCCTAGTCCTTGATGATAACAAGCACCCATAACATGATGCAGCCACCCCCATGCTTGAAAATATGAAGAGTGGTATTCAAAGATGTGTTTTGTTGGATATGCCCCAAACATAACACTTTGTATTCAGGACATAAAGATATTTTCTTTGCCAACGGTTTTGTAGTTTTACTTTTGTGCCTTATTGCAAACAGGATGCATGCTTTGGAATATTTGTATTCTGTACAAGCTTCCTACTATTCATTTAGGTTAGTATTGTCAAATCAAATCAAATCAAATTGTATTAGCCACATGCGCAGAATACAACAGGTGTAGACCTTACAGTGAAATGGTAACTTACGAGCCCCTAACCGACAGTGCAGTTCCAAAAAATATGGATAAGAGATAAAAGTAACAAGTAATTAAAGAGGAGCAGTAAAAAATAACAATATATACAGGGGGGTGCCGGTACAGAGTCAATGTGCGGGGGCACCGGTTAGTTGAGGTAGTATGTACATGTAGGTAGAGTTAATTAAAGTGACTATGCATAGATGACAAGAGAGAGTGGCAGTGGTGTGGAGAGGGGAGGTGGGGGACAATGTGAATAGTCTGGGTAGCCATTTGACTAGATGTTCAGGAGACTTATGGCTTGGGGGTAGAATCTGTTTAGAAGCCTCTTGGACCTAGACTTGGTGCTCCGGTAACGCTTGCCATGTGGTAGAAGAGAGAACAGTCTATGACTAGGGTGGCTGGAGTCTTTGACAATTTTCAGGGCCTTCCTCTAACACTGCCTGGTATAGAGGTCCTGGATGGCAGGAAGCTTGGCCCCAGTGATGTACTAGTCCATACGCACTACCCTCTCTAGTGCCTTGCTGTCGGAGGCCGAGCAGTTGCCATACCAGGCAGTGATGCAACCAGTCAGAATGCTCTCGATGGTGCAGCTGTAGAACCTTTTGAGGATCTGAGGACCCATGCCAAATCTTTTCAGTCTCCTGAGGGGGAATAGGTTTGTCGTGCCTGCTTCACGACTGTCATGGGGTGCTTGGATTATGATAGTTTGTTGGTGATGTGGACACCAAGGAACTTGAAGCTCTCAACCTGCTCCACTGCAGCCCTGTCGATGAGAATGGGGGCATGCTTGGTCCTCTTTTTCCTGTAGTCCACAATCATCTCCTTTGTCTTGATCACGCTTAGGGAGAGGTTGTTGTCCTGGCACCACACGGCCAGGTCTCTGACCTCCTCCCTATAGGCTGTCTCGTTGTTGTCGGTGATCAGGCCTACCACTGTTGTGTCATCGGCAAATTTAATGATGGTTTTGGAGTCGTGCCTGGCCGTGCAGTCATGAGTGAACAGGGAGAACAGGAGGGGGCTGAGCACGCACCCCTGAGGTGCACCTGTGTTGAGGATCAGCATGGCGGATGTGTTGTTACCTACCCTGAACAACTGGGGTCGGCCCGTCAGGAAGTCCAGGATCCAGTTGCAGAGGGAGGTGTTTAGTCCCAGGGTCCTGAGTTTATTGATGAGCTTTGAAGGCACTATGGTGTTGTAACTACAATTGTGGAGTAACTACAATGTTGTTGATCCATCCTCAGTTTTCTCTTATCACAACTATTAAACTCTGTAACCATTTCAAAATCACCATTGGCCTCATGGTGAAATCCCTGAGCGGTTTCCTTCCTCTCCGGCAACTGAGTTAGGAAGGACACCTGTATCTTTGTAGTGACTGGGTGTATTGATACACCGTCCAAAGTGTAATTAATAACTTCACCATGTTCAAAAGGGATATTCAATGTCTGTTTTTTTTTCTTAATTTACCAATAGGTGCCCTTCTTTGTGAGGCATTGGAAATCCTCCCTGGTCTTTGTGATTTAATCTCTTTGAAATTCACTGCCTGACTGAGGGACCTTACAGATAATTGTATGTGTGGGGTAGAGAGATGAGGTAGTCATTCAAAAATCATGTTAAACACTATTATTGCACACAGAGTGAGTCCATGCAACTTATTATGGGACTTAATAAGCACATTTGTTCTCCTTAACTAACAACTTTGCCTTGCCATAACAATAGGTTGAATACTTATTGACTCAAGACATTTCAGCTTTTCATTTTTAATTAATAAGTAAACATTTCTAGAAACAAAATTACACTTTGATATTATGGGGTATTGTTTTTAGGCCAGTGACACAACATCTCCATTTAATCCATTTTAAATTCAGGCTTTAACAAATTTAAAATGTGGAAAAAGTCAAGGGGTGTGAATACTTTCTGAAGGCACTGTATATGATTGCATTGTAAACACAGCAATATACAAATCAAGATCAAGAACGTCACATTTATAAATGACATTGAGCATAACAATAGTATCCACAATATATCATAAAAAACTTTACACGTAAGATAAGTACATGGTTGAGATCAGAAAATTAGGTCTAGTACAACTCTCTGCGTCCCTGTCCTCAGCTGGCAGTAACTGACTGCACTGTCTCTACTGATGCAAAGCCCAGAGGAGTTTTCCCTTCTCATATTGGACACGTATGACCTCTATATTTAGAAGCCACATCCAAATGGTGAGTGAGCGGATATGGTGCCGGTGTTCCCACGACCCCCAGAGTGCCCACTGCCCCCTTGCCCACGCTTGGCACAGGCATTCAGGGCATTTCTGAGGAATCCACCTCTGTGCCCCTATCATTACCTTATAAAGTATCCACTGGACTCAGCCTCTAAGGCAAGACACTTACACCTCAAACTGTAAAATAGAACAGAATCAATCAATGTGTAGAAAAATATCCATCATTGGTACTCCATTTTCGATTACTGAAACTTCTCTGAATAATTGTGCTTTATTAAGACTGACAGAATTAGAAAGTAGACAAGTCTCCTAAATCTATAGTACAGCGAACTAGTAACAGATACTGGGGCAAAATAGTTGTAACTGCTCAGCTATTGGATTGCACAAACAAGAGGTCCACCAAGAACACACCAAATGACTGCACCAATTATGATTGCATCATCTTGCATTGTACTGAATAAAAAATACTATCGTTTTCTGCAACTGAGAGGAGAACTCTACATGACTAGCATGTACAGTTCTGCAGAAGAGAGCATCTCGCCTCAAATGTAAATGAAGACAGTAGAGGGAAGTGGAAGACCCGAGCTACAGAGAGGCCAGAGAGATCTTTATCACATTGGGGTTTACAGAAAGTTCCTTTCTCTCAGAATTACACACCACACCACACCTCCCCCCCACACACACACACACATCAGGCAAATATAGCATTTACCTCCCCTCTAAACAGTGAGGACTTGGCCCTCTCACCGTTGTTTTGTTGGTTTCTCAAACCCCCAACGACGAAGCCAGTAAACCTGCACAAGCCTAATGTCAGCTAATTCTGGATAACGCAGTCCATATGACAACCGCCACTTGAGGTCTCAAACAGTCTCATAAAAGTCAAGTTAGAGAGAAATGTACCTGAGTTTCACTCTCTGTAAAAACCATTGGAGTGTTGTTGAGAATGTACATTTGGCTGCCTTGGGGGGTAGAGCAAATGTTACGGTTTTAATTTCCAATGATCTTGTTCACATACTATAAGATGGAATCCAATTACTTTTTGCCACTCAAGAGACCATGGTATTCAAGACCAGGAAAATGCCTGTGGTAAGCTATAGATGATATACTGTATACAGTAAGTGGAGTAGAAAATAACACAAGTATTTTGTGTCCTGTAATAGTGCAATAATTGCACTCACACACAGTTACCCCAGGGTCTCGAGCTCCTAGGGACAGAGTGCAGCTTCCTCTGACACCTTCCCAGAGACCAGACAGTGGAAACGAGACCATACACACTAACAGAGCAGGCCTCTAGCACAGTCAGGCACTCTCTCCCAAAGACACCCTGGCTGTCCCCAGGGACACCACAGGGTGAACAACACCGACAACAAACAGTTTTGTCATTACCAGTCAACGCTGTAGCACTACTTCATATGAGTGAGTGAAGGACTTGATACAGAGGTGTGATACTTCTCACTAACACACTGGCTTTAATTATAGCAATTCCAGTAAACGTTAAATGGGAACTTACTCGTGAACACGGATCATTGCTGTATATGTACATGACAATAACAACTGTGTCATTGCATATTCCATTAAATCAATTAAATGGAAACTTGCTAATGTTCACCCCTTGCAGAAGGAGAAAGCATACATTTCCCCTTTAAGGCCTATAACTGTGAACAGAGAACCAAACTCTTATATGAATGCTACCATACAATATTAGCTGGGAAAAAGCATAAAAGCAGAGTGTTTTCAGTATTAGTTGTTGATGCTCCAGTCATTTCAGTTCAATGGCAAGATGAGAAACCAGGCCCCAAAATAGAAAGCAGGAATCCTATTTGCATAACCCAATACATAAAGCCCCCCCCCAAGCCAAGGCAAACATGCCGACACGAACGCTTATTGACTCAACAAACCTTGACATAAAATGCAGATTATTATAAAAAAAGTTAACACTTCATTCATCGCTGAATTGATCACAGATTAAGGTTTGTGTGAAATCTTCTAAAAGCAATGCAGTATCAATTTGCAAGACTGATTTATGGTTAAAAAAATCTATATTTCACCCCATGTTTATTTAAAACTCGAATGTGACACAGCAGGGTCAGACAGTTTATGCGCTTTGTTATTTGCAATGACTCCCTGGCTGGACATTTGTAAAGCAGAGGTGAGGAAATATCTGGCTAATTTTAACAGGAGATAATTAAATTGCCTGTATATTTTGGATTGAGTCAGAATAGACACACACTATGGGCAGGACACCTGATCTTTCTGGAAGAGCTTTAGGATTTTTGTGAACCACAGAGACATGTCAAGACCATAGTGTCATGCCTCAGCTTAGAGACAGAGACAGAGAGAGACAGAGATGTAGTCATGACTGCACCAGGGGCAACAGGTTCAATACTGAGTGCCCAAGTTTAGTGGTTTTATTATAAAACCAAAAGGTCAAAGATGCTCTCTTTCAGAAACAAACATATTGCTGTCCATGGAAAAGCAACTTGAGAACAAGAATAACAAACACAGATGTTGTCAAGTCATGCAAAGAATTTAAACTTTCAGTTCACGATGAACAAATATTTGTTGTAAGCATTGGAAATACAGTATTTCAGTGTTTTACTGGAAATTGTTGAGTGTTAAATATTCTACTTTGAAAATAAGTTTTTCTTTATGTATCCTAACCATATAATTTGTGCCTTCCTGTTGATTCTTGCACATTCTCTGTTGGCTATGCTTTGCTCCAAGTTAAGATTTTTGCAGAGCTGAATGAAAGGATAAAAATGGAAGCATAAATAAAATGCATTTAAAGCAGCCGCTGGATCAGATTCCACTTTACATATTTGCTCCACGGCAAATCTTTCCTTCATGATAGAAAATCCTGCGTCCCTATTGTGACAGTATAATGTACACCCACTAAGCCACTGGCATCATCTAAAATGAATTTAGTCCATACAAATAGTGTTTCAATATTCTCTAGCATTTACAAAATGCTCCATAAAAATATGCATCATTTAAAAAGGAAGTGTACATGCAATGGGAATGAACTACTGTACCTGTATATAGGCCTGAAGGACACACACAATACACCACCCAAATATACATTATTTACCCACCATATAAAGACTATACAGTGCCTATCATAAGTATTCACCCCCTTGGATTTCTTCAAATGTTGGTGAGTAAGAAATTGTGATTTTTATTTGTCATTTATCTACACAAAATATTCCATAATGTCAAAGAGAAAATATATATAATTTTTTTACAAATAAATAAAAAATAAATAACTAGAATCTCTTGGTTATATAAGTCTTCACCCCCTTTGTTATGGCAAGCCTAAATAAGTTCCTGGGTAAAGATTTGCTAAACAAATCACATAATAAGTTGCATGGACTCTGTGTTCAATAATAGAGGTTAACAAGATTTTTTTATGACTACCCCATCTCTGAACCCCACACACAATTATATGTAAGGTCCCTCAGTCCAGTAGTACATTTCTAGCACAGATTCAATCACAAAACCAGGAAGCTTTTCAATGTCTTGAAAAGAAGGGCACCAATTGGTAGCCACAGCGCATTTGGAAAGTATTCAGACCCCTTCCCTTTTCACATTTTGTTACGTTACAGCCTTATTCTAAAAATGATTAATTTAATATTTTTCCTCATCAATCTACACAATACCCTATAATGACAAATCAAAATCCGTTTATTTTTATTTATTTTTTGCTAATAATAAAAAAAGATTGAGTACTTATGTAAATAAGGTATTTTATTTAGAGTCTTTGCTATGAGACTAGAAGTTGAGCTCAGGTGCATCCTGTTTCCAATGTTCATCCTTGGGATGTTTCTACAACTTGATTGAAGTCCACTGTGGTAAATTCAAATGATTGGACCTGATTTGGAAAGGCACACACCTGTCTACATAAGGTCCCACAGTTAACAATGCATGTCAGAGCAAAAACCAAGCCATGAGGTCGAAGGAATTGTCCGTGGAGCTCTGAGACAGGATTGTGTCGAAGCACAGATCTGGGGAAGGGTACCAAAAAATGTCTGCAGCATTGAAGGTCCCCAAGAACACAGTGGCCTAAATCATTCTTAAATGGAAGAAGTTTGGAACCACAAAGTCTCTTCCTAGAGCTGGCTGCCTGGCCAAACTGAGAAATCGGGGGAGAAGGGCCTTGGTCAGGGAGGTGACCAAGAACCTGATGGTCATTCTGAGAGAGCTCCAGAGTTCCTCTGTGGAGATGGGATGGGAGAACCTTCCAGAAGGACATCCATTTCTGCAGCACTCCACCAATCAGGTCTTTATGATAGAGTGGCCAGACGGAAGCCACTCCTCAGTAAAAGGCATATGACAGCCCGCTGGAGTTTGCCCAAAGTCACCTAGAGAACTCTCAGACCATGAGAAACAAGATTCTCTGGTCTGACAAAACCAAGATTGAACTATTTGGCCTGAATGCCAAGTGTCACGTCTGGAGGAAACCTAGCACCATCCTTAAGGTGAAGCACGGTGGTGGCAGCATCATGCTGTGGGGATGTTTTTCAGCGGCAGGGACTGGGAGACTAGTCAGGATTGAGGGAAAGATGAACTGAGCAAAGTACAGAGAGATCCTTGATGAAAACCTGCTCTAGAGTACTCAGGACCTCAGACTGGGGCGAAGGATCACCTTCCAACAGGACAACGACCCTAAGCACACAGCCAAGACAATGCAGGAGTGGCTTTGGGACAAGTCTCTGAATGTCCTTCAGTGGCCCAGCCAGAGCCTGGACTTGAACCCGATCGAACATCTCTGGAGAGACCTGAAAATAGCTGTGCAGCAATGCTCCTTATCCAACCTGACAAAGTTTGAGAGGATCTGCAGAGCAGAATGGGAGAAACTCCCCAAATACAGGTGTCCCAAGCTTGTAGCGTCATACCCAAGAAGACTCAAAGGCTGTAATCGCTGCGAAAGGTGCTTCAACAAAGTACTGAGTAAATATTATATTTCAGTTGTTAATTTGTAATGTATTTGCAAAGATTTCAAAACCTGTTTTTGCTTTGTCATTATGGGGTATTGTGTGTAGATTGATCAGGATTTTTTAATTTTTAATTTTAGAACAAGGCTGTAACGTAACAAAATGTGTAAAAAGTCAAGAGGTCTGAATACTATCAGAATGCACTGTAGTTCATTTAAAAAAATTAAAAGCAGACACTGCATATCCCTTTGAGCATGGTGAAGTAATTAACTAGGCTTTGGATGGTGAATCAATAGACCCAGTCACCACAAAGATACAAACGTCCTTCCTAACTGAGTTGCCAGAGAAGAAGGAAACCGCTCAGGGATTTCAGCATAAGGCCAATGGTGATTTTAAAACAGTTATGAAGTTTTATGGCTGTGATAGGAGAGAACTGAGGAAGGATCCACAATACTAACATAAATGACAGAGTGAAAAGAAGGAAGCCTGTACAGAATAAAAAATATTCCATAACATGCATCCTGTTTGCAACAAGGCAGTAAAGTAATGCTCCAAAAAGGTGGCAAATAAATCTACTTTTTGTCCTGAATAAAAAAAAATATGTTTGGGGCAAATCCAACACAACACAACACTGAGTACCACTCTTCATATTTTTCAGCATGGTGGGGGCTGCATCATGATATGGGTATGCTTGTCATCGGCAAGGACTGGTGAGCTTTTCAGGATAAAAACAAACGTAATGGAGCTAAGCACAGGCAAAATCCTAGAGGAAAACCTGATTCAGTCTGTTTTCCATCAGACTCCGGGAGGGAGACTAATCTTTCAACAAGACAATAACCTAAAACACAAGGCCAAAGGTACACTGGAGTTGCTTACCAAGAAGGAAGTGAATGTTCCTGAGTGGCCTACTTACAGTTTTGACTTAAATCTGCTTGAAAATATATGGCAAGACTTGAAAATGTCTGTCTAGCAATGATCAACAACAACTTGACAGAGCTTGAAGAATTTTGAAAATAATAATTGGCAAATATTGCACAGTCTAGGTGTGCAAACTCTTAGAGACTTACTCAAAAAGACTCAAAGCTGTAATCACTGCCAATGGTGATTCTAACATGTATTGACTCCGGGGGGTGAATACTTGTCTAAGCAAGATATATTAGTGTTTTATTTTTAGAACATTTACATGTTTTATTTTATTTAATTAATTCCACGTTGGCATTACAGAATAGTCTGTGTACACTGTTGGCAGAAATTACAATTAAATACATTTTAATCCCACGTTGTAACACAATAAACTGTGAAGAACTCCAAGGGGGTGAATACTTATGATAGGCACAGTACTTGTCAGTCATTACTATGATGTGTAGATACATAAATTAGTTGAAAGTGTTATGTCTTGATAGGTACACTTGTGGCATTATTGATCCACTACTGTAAATATGTAAGAATCTCGCCATCCATTTCCTTTCATCTTCAATTATGACACAAATATGATCTGACTTAGAGATGACTCATAGTGGGATAGAGCCAAAGAATGCAAATGTATTATTTGTCATGCAAGGGTTAGGCTTACTTTTCCCATTACTTTCTCTATTGGATGAAGTCTCACGTTTCATCTGCCTGAACAACACAACTAGCTTCTTGCTAACATTAGAAACATCTTTGATTGATCCTATCTCTTTTGACCAAGAGGAACCCATCAATAAAAACAGGCCTCCCGATGATTGACCCTTTGAATGTAGACTATCAAGTGGAATACCGTGTCAAATATAGCAGAACCAGGCACATGACAGTCTTTAGTAAATTATACAACTGGGCAACAGCACTATAAATACAGCTGTGAGGCCTGCATGTGTCGTTGTTAATAATACATAAGACTCCCAAATAATTACTGCATTTCTGATGCAAAAATACTCGGTTAATAATAGTATTTAGGTCCCAGAGTTCCGCATTCCTAAGTATCTACTATAAATTAGTTAAACAGTAATAGCATATTAGTAGCCTATGCCATAATTTACAGTTTTCTCAGAGTAGCACAGATAATTTTAAGGAAACTCTGAGTGGAGGCAAAATGTATATTGTTTTGATAAGAAGAAAACAATGACTGCTCCCAGCTCACCTGTTCTTCGATATCTCTCCGGTGTCACGTTCGGCCCTGTTCTTAACTGTAGGTTACTCTGTGTTTGAGCCGGTATTGACTGATAAATAGGACAGCAGTGTCTATATTACAATTTTTTGGAATGTCTTTAAATAATTCAAGAACTATTCGTTGTCGTTGAAGAGAATACGCGGTGCCGTGGCTAGAAATGTCCACCTGATGCTAGATGATAATGATTCAGGAGCGCTCCTTTCAACCGCGCACATTTCCAGCAGCAACAGCTGGCTGCAGCCCATTTGTAAATGACCATATACCGCCCTTTCGGCTGTGCCCGTTGGCCCCGCCTCCCTGATGGAAATCATTTCAGTTGACGAGAGACTAGAAGGGCCGTTCAATGAAGGCTGTGACAATTGACTACCCAAATACCAGTGGTGGGAAAAGTACCCAAATGTCATACTTGAGTAAAAGATACCTTCGTAGAAAATGACTCAAGTAAGTTACCCAGTAAAATAGAACTTGAGTAAAAGTCTAAAAGTATTTGGTTTTAAATATACTTGAGTATCAAAGTAAAACTAAAAGTATAAGTAATTTCAAATTCCATATATTAAGCAAACCAGATGGCACAATGTTCTTGTTTTTTTTAATTTACGGATAGCCAGGGGCACTCTCCAAAACTCCGACAAAATGTACAAATTTAGCGAGTCCGCCAGATGAGAGGCAGTAGGGATGACCTGGGATGTTCTCTTGATAAATAGTGTGAATTTGGACAATTTTCCTGTCCTGCTAAGCATTCAAAATGTAAGCATTCAAAATTTAACGAGTATTTTTGGATGTCAGGGAAAATGTATGGAGGGAAAGTACATTATTTTCTTTAGGAATGTAGTGAAGTAAAAGTAAAAGTAGTCAAACATATAAATAGTAAAGTACAGATACCCCAAAAAACTACTTAAGTAATCCTTTAAAGTATTTTTTACTTAAGTACTTTACACCACTGCCAAATTGCATTTCAATGTGACATGCTTGCTTCTTAGTTTTTATGTTATTGTTAAATGTGATAGTTTCATTATACACATTACTGTACATGACATGACAAGACATTGATATTATGACATTATTAATACATTATTATTATTAATAATAATACATTATGACAAAGTATTAGCAGATTAAAATAGTAAATTATGAAATAATATTTCTAGAACCTTATTTTAGGATTTTACTCATGTGTAAAAAGGCTTTATTCCGTTTTTCTCTGGCTATTGAAGGACATACCAAATGATGCAATGACATGAAGTCATATCTCTGCCAAAAGTTTGGTGATGGAAGGGTGAGCTGCAGTTAGTTTCAGAGTGGGTGGCAAGGAATAAGTTAAACCTAAATATTTCTGAATCTTAAAGCATTGTATTTGGGACAAATCCTTTACTAAACCCTAAACCTCAACTAAATATTGTAATAAATAATGTGGAACTTGAGCAAGTCGAGGTGACTAAACTGCTTGGAGTAACCCTTGATGGTAAACTGCCATGGTCAAAACATATTGATACAACAGTAGCTAAAATAAGAAGTCTGTCCATAATAAAGCACCTGTCCATAATCTACCTTCTTAACAGCACTATCAACAAGGCAGGTCCTACAGGCCCTAGTTTTGTCCCACCTGGACTACTGTTCAGTCATGTGGTCAGGTGCCACAAAAAGGGGCTTACGAAAATTGCAATTGGTTCAGAACAGGGCAGCACGGCTGGCCCTTGGATGTACACAGAGCTAATAATAATAATATGCATGTCATTCCCTTCTGGCTCAAAGTGGAGTAGAGATTGACTTCATCACTACTTGTATTTATGAGAGGTATTGACATGTTGAATGCACGGAGCTGTGCGTTTTAACTACTGGCGCACAGCTCGGACCCCCATGCATACCCCACAAGACATGCCAAAACAGACTATGGGAGGCGCACAGTACTACATAGAGCCATGACTACATGGAACTCTATTCCACATGAAGTAACTAATGCAAGCAGTAGAATTAGATTTTAAAAAACAGATAAAAATACACCTTATGGAACAGCGGGGACTGTGAAGCAACACAAACATAGACACATGCATACACACACATGATAACATACGCACTATATACACAAGTACATATGGATTTTGTACTGTAGATATGTGGTAGTGGTTCACCTTCCAACAGGACAACAACCCTAAGCACACAGCCAAGACAATGCAGGAATGGCATCGAGACAAGTCTCTGAATGTCCTTGAGTGGCCAAGCCAGACCCCGGACTTGAACCCGATCGAACATCTCCGGAGAGACCTGAAAATAGCTGTGCAGCGATGCTCCCAATCCAACCTGATAGAGCTTGAGAGGATCTGCAGAAAAGAATGGGAGAAAGTCAGGTGTGCCAAGCTTGTAGCGTCATACCCAAGAAGACTCAAGACTGTAAAGGGTCTGAATACTTATGTAAATATGATATGTCAGTTAAAAAAAAATTATAATAATAATTATGGGACATTGTGTGTAGATTGATGAGGATTAAAAAAATGATTACACTACCGTTCAAAAGTTTGGGGTCCCTTAGAAATGTAATTTAAAAAAAAGAAAAGTATATTTTTTGTCCATTAAAATAACATCAAATTGATCAGAAATACAGTGTAGACATTGTAAATGTTGTAAATGAACTATTGTAGCTGGAAATGGCAGATTCTTTATGGAATATCTACATAGGCATACAGAGGCCCATTATCAGCAACCATCATTCCTGTGTTCCAATGGCACGTTGTGTTAGCTAATCCAAGTTTATAATTTTAAAAGCCTAATTGATCATTAGAAAACCCTTTTGAAATTATGTTAGCACAGCTGGAAACTGTTGTTCTGATTAAAGAAGCAATAAAACTTTAGACTAGTTGAGTCTGGAGCATCAGCATTTGTGGGTTCGATTACAGGCTCAAAATGGCCAGAAACAAAGACCTTTCTTCTGAAACTCGTCAGTCTATTCTTGTTCTGAGAAATGAAGGCTATTCCATGCGAGAAATTGCCAAGAAACTGAAGGCCAGCATCCCGGAGTCGCCTCTTTACTGTTGACGTTGAGGCTGGTGTTTTGTCGATACTGTTTAAAGAAGCTGCCAGTTACGGACTTGTGAGGCATCTGTTTCTCAAAATAGACACACTAATGTACTTGTCCTCGTGCTCCGTTTTGTACTGGGGCCTCCCGCTCCTCTTTCTATTCTGGTTAGAGCCAGTTTGCGCTGTTCTGTGGGAGTAGTACAGCCGTAGTACATAGCGTTGTACGAGATCTTCAGTTTTTTTAAAAAGAAATTCATTTACAACATTAACAATGTCTACACTGTATTTCTGATCAATTTGATGTTATTTTAATGGACAAAAAATGTGTGCTTTTCTTTCAAAAACAAGGACATTTCTAAGTGACCCCAAACTTTTCAATGGTAGTGTAGTCACAGGAATGATGGTGGTCAATTTAAGACATGTGGGGATTACCAACTGGGACAAGGAGAGGTTGAAAAGGACAGTGAATATGCCTGCCAGCTGTTCACTCCATGCTCCTAGAACGTGCCCTGGTATACCGTCTGGCCCCGCGGCTTTGCGAGTGTTGACCTGATTAAAGACCTTACTCACGTCAGCCTCGGAGAGCGAGATCACCCAGTCCTCTGGGTTGGTGGGGCCCTCACACACTGCACGGTGTTGTTATTGTCGAAGTGTGCATAAAATGCATTGAGTTCATCTGGTAGAGAGGCATCGTTGGGCAGATCACGGCTGGGTCTTCCTTTGTAATCCGTAATGGACTGTAGCCCCTACCACATCTGGCGGGCGTCGGAGCCTATGTAATATGATTCCACCTTATTCCTAAATTGTCCTTTTGCTCGGTTGATAACTCTGCGAAGTTCGTAACGGGACTTCTTGTATTTGTTCCTGTCCTCAGCCGTAGCCCTCAAGGTTGTCTGCGATAGCCCCGTGTGCGGCAGCCCTGTCCTTTAGCTTAGCGCCAACCTCAGTGTTAATCCATGGCTTTTGATTGGAGAAGCAGCGAACCTTCACTGTGGGTACAACATCGCCAATGCATTTCCTAAAGAAGCTCGTAAATGTTATCGGCTGAGAATCGGAACATATTCCAATCAGCGCTAGCAAAGCAGTCCTGTAGCATTATCTCTGATTCTGATGACCATTTCTCAACGGAGCCGTTGGTGTCACAGGTACACTTCCTGTTTGAGCTTATGCTTGTAAACATTAAGCAGGAGTACATAGTCATTATCAGATATGCCGCATGGGGGACGAAGGAGGGTAGAGTAACAGTCGTCTAGGACTTTATTGCCTCTAGTGGCTAAGGCGACACATGTCTTAATGACGCAGAATTAAAATTGCAGGCAACAAGAAATTCAGTCTCGGGGTGCACGTTTTCCTGTTTGTTTTATACCCTCATACAGTTTGTTAAGTGCTATCTTGTTATTTGTCTTGTCCTGAGGTGGAATGTATACAACAGCCACGATAACAGCTTTAAACTCACTCGAAGGTAGAAGGGTCGGCATTAGACCATCAGATATTCCAAGACAGGTGAACAATGGGTCGAGACTTCCACTGCGCAAGAGTAAGCACATCATTTGTTGTTGATGAAGAGGCAAACCCCTCCCACTCTCAATTTCCCTGACTCCACTGTCCTGTCCGCTCGGTAAATGGATAATCCATCTAGTTGGATAGCTATGGGGGGGGGTATCTTGTACGAAGGCGATGTTTCAGAAGAGCAGAGAATATTGCAGATATGAGAGTCCTGTTGGTAGAAAATCCGCAATCGGAGGTCATCCATCTTATTATCTAGTGACCAATAGAATGGAGGGAAGAGGTGGCAGGTTTTTCCTACGCCTTAATCTCGCCAGGACTACTCCTCTCTTGCCTCTGTAACACCAGCGTTTCCTCTTAGACACTCCAAAAATTGGGTCAGAATTACAGAAAGAGCCCAGGGCAGATGTTGATTACATTCCATGAAAATAAAGTACAAATTAACACCAAAAGCAAAGTTGGGTTGGAGTTTGCCAAACGTTGGCCATACAGTACGGTGCCATCTTTACCAGTGTGCCAAGCTCTTAGATCCTTACCCAAGAAGATTCACAGCTGTAATCGCTGCCAAAGGTGTTTCTAACATGTATTGACTCAGGGGGATTAATACTTATCTAATGAAGTTATATTAGTGTTTTATTTTTCATTAATCTTTTTTAAAAAGTACACATTTTCTTCCACTTTGACATTACAGAGTATTTTGTTAGATCGTTGACAAAAATGTACAATTAAATCCATTTTAATCCCACTTTGTAAGACAATTAAATGTGAAGAAATCCAAGGGGTGAGTACCTATGATACCCACTGTACTTAACTTTGAAAACGCATATCATTCAGGATTTTTGATTTTTTACATTTTTTATTTCACCTTTATTTAACCAGGCAAGCTAGTTGAGAACAAGTTCTCATTTACAACTGCGACCTGGCCAAGATAAAGCAAAGCAGTGCGACAGAAACAACACAGAGTTACACATGGAATAAACAAGCGTACAGTCAATAACACAATAGAAAAAAGAAAGTCTATATACAGTGTGTGCAAATGGCGTGAAGAAGTAAGGCAATAAATAGGCCATAGTAGCGAAGTAATTACAATTTAGCAAATTAACACTGGAGTGATAGATGAGCAGATGGTGATGTGCAAGTAGAAATACTGGTGTGCAAAAGAGCAGAAAAGTAAATAAAAACAGTATGGGGATGAGGTAGGTTGATTGGATGGGCTATTTACAGATGGGCTACGTACAGCTGCAGCGATCGGTTAGCTGCTCAGATAGCTGATGTTTAAAGTTAGTGAGGGAACTATAAGTCTCCAGCTTCAGCGATTTTTGCCTATTCGTTCCAGTCATTGGCAGAAGAGAACTGGAAGGAAAGGCGACCAAAGGAGGTGTTGGCTTTGGGGATGACCAGTGAGATATACCTGCTGGAGCGCGTGCTATGGGTGTTGTTATTGTGACCAGTGAGCTGAGCTGAGATAAGGCGGAACTTAACCTAGCATAGACTTATAGATGACCTGGAGCCAGTGGGTCTGGCGACGAATATGTAGCGAGGGCCAGCCGACTAGAGCATACAGGTCACAGTGGTGGGTGGTATAAGGGGCTTTGGTGACAAAACGGATGGCACTGTGATAGACTGCATCCAGTTTGCTGAGTAGAGTATTGGAAGCTATTTTGTAAATGACATCAACGATATCGAGGATCGGTAGGATAGTCAGTTTTACGAGGGCATATGTTTGGCGGTGTGAGTGAAGGAGGCTTTGTTGCGAAATAGGAAGCCGATTCTAGATTTAATTTTGTATTGGAGATATTTAATATGAGTCTGGAAGGAGAGTTTACAGTCTAGCCAGACACCTAGGTATTTGTAGTTGTCCACATATTCTAAGTCAGAACCGTCCAGAGTAGTGATGCTCGGCGGGCGGGTGCGGGCAGCGAATGGTTGAAAAGCATGCATTTGGTTTTACTAGCGTTTAAGAGCAGTTGGAGGCCACGGAAGGAGTGTTGTATGACATTGAAGCTCGTTTGGAGGTTAGTTAACACAGTGTCCAAAGAAGGGCCAGATGTATACAGAATGGTGTCGTCTGCGTAGAGGTGGATCAGGGAATCACCCGCAGCAAGAGCGATATCGTTGATATATACAGAGAAAAGAGTCAGCCTGAGAATTGAATCCTGTGGTACCCCCATAAAGACAGCCAGAGGTCCGGACAACAGGCCCTCCGATATGACACACTGAACTCTGTCTGAGAAGTAGTTGGTGAACCAGTCGAGGCAGTCATTTGAGAATCCAAGGCTGTTGAATGTGCCGATAAGAATGCGGTGATTGACAGAGTCGAAAGCCTTGGCCAGGTCGATGAAGACGGCTGCACAGTACTGTCTTTTATCGATGGCGGTTATGATATCGTTTAGGACCTTGAGCGTGGCTGAGGTGCACCCGTGACCAGCTCGAAAAACCGGATTGCACAGCGGAGAAGGTATGGTGAGATTCTAAATGGTCAGTGATCTGTTTATTAACTTGGCTTTCGAAGACTTTAGAAAGGCAGGGCAGGATGGATATAGGTCTTTAACAGTTTGGGTCTAGAGTGTCATCCCCTTTGAAGAGGGGGATGACCGTGGCAGCTTTCCAATCTTTAGGGATCTCGGACGATACAAACGAGAGGTTGAACAGACTGGTAATAGGGGTTGCAACAATAGCGGCGGATAATTTTAGAAAGAGAGCTGATCTGTACGGGTCCAGGTTTTGCCGCTCTTTTAGAACATCTGCTATCTGGATTTGGGTGAAGGAGAAGCTGGGGAGGCTTGGGCAAGTAGCTGCGGGGGGTGCGGAGCTGTTGGCCGGGGTTGGGGTAGCCAGGAGGAAAGCATGACCAGCCGTAGAGAAATGCTTATTGAAATTCTCGATTATCGTAGATTTATGGGTGGTGACAGTGTTACCTAGCCTCAGTGCAGAGGGCAGCTGGGAGGAGGTGCTCTTATTCTCCATGGACTTCACAGTGTCCCAAACCCTTTTGGAGTTAGAGCTACAGGATGCAAATTTCTGTTTGAAAAAGATAGCCTTTGCTTTCCTGACTGACTATATGTATTGGTTCCTGAGTTCCGTGAAAAGTAACATATTTTTGGGGACTATTCGATGCTAGTGCAGTCCGCCACAGGATGTTTTTGTGCTGGTTGAGGGCAGTCAGGTCTGGAGTGAACCAAGGACTATATCTGTTCTTAGTTCTACATTTTCTGAAAGGGGCATGCTTATTTAAGATGGTGAGAAAATTACTTTTAAAGAACGACCAGGCATCCTCTACTGACGGGATGAGGTCAATATCCTTCCAGAATACCTGGGCCAGGTCGATTAGAAAGGCCTGCTCACTGAAGTGTTTTAGGGAGCATTTGACAATGATGAGGGGTGGTCGTTTGACTGCGGACCCATAGCGAATGCAGGCAATGAAGCAGTTATCGCTGAGATCCTGATTGAAAACAGCAGAGTTGTATTTGGAAGGCAAGTTGATCAAGATAATATCTATGAGGGTGCCCATGTTTACGGATTTAGGGTTGTACCTGGTGGGTTCCTTCATAATTTCTGTGAGATTGAGGGCATCTAGCTTAGATTGTGGGACTGCCGTTGGTGTTAAGCATATCCCAGTTTAGGTCACCTAACAGAACAAACTCTGAAGATAGATGGGGGGAGATCGATTCACATATTGTGTCCAGGGCACAGCTGGGAGCTGAGGGGGGTCTATAACAGGTGGCAACGGTGAGAGACTTATTTCTGGAGAGATTAATTTTTAAAATGGAAGCTCGAACTGTTTGGGCATAGACCTGGAAAGTATGACAGAACTTTGCAGGCTATCTTTGGAGTAGATTGCAACTCCTCCCCCTTTAGCAGTTCTATCTTGATGGAAAATGTTGTAGTTGGGTATGGAAATCTCAGAATTTTTGGTGGCCTTCATAAGCCAGGATTCAGGGTTGGCGGAGTGTGCTAATGTGGTGAGTAAAACAAATTTAGGGAGGAGGCTTCTAATGTTAACATGCATGAAACCAAGGCTTTTTCGTTTACAGAAGTCAACAAATGAGAGTGCCTGGGGACACGCAGGGTCTGGGTTAACCTCCACATCACCCAAGGAACAGAGGAGGAGTAGGATGAGGATACGGCTAAAGGCTCTCAAAACTGGTCGTCTAGTGCGTTGGGGACAGAGAATAAAAGGAGCAGATTTCTGGGCGTGGTAGAATAGATTCAGGGCATAATGCACAGACAGGGGTATGGTGGGGTGCGGGTACAGTGGAGGTAAGCCCAGGCACCGAGTGATGATAAGAGAGGTTGCATCTCTGGACGGGCTAGTTATGCTGGGTGAGGTCACCGCATGAGTGGGAGGTGGGACAAAGGAGGTATCTGAGGCATGTTGAATGGGTCTAATAACTATCCTAAACAACAGTGTACAAGGCATATTGACATTTGAGAGAGGCATAAAGCAATCACAGGTGTTGACTGGGAGAGCTGTCACGACTCCCGCTGAAGTTGGTTCCTCTCCTTGTTCGGACCGCGTCGTTCAGACTATGGACTTTTGGGAAAGACAGGGAGTCCCTCCAGCGCCTCCACCAGCACAACAGGGGTCGCCACTACTCGCCCCTCCTGCACCCGGTCCCAGTGGGATTCGTCTCGCCCTTCCCGGGGAGTATGATGGGGCGGCGGCACGCGGTTTCCTGCTGCAGCTGGACCTGTACCTGGCGACCATCCACCCGGCTCCTTCGGGACGTGAGAGGGTGTCCGCCCTCGTCTCATGCCTCTCGGGGAAAGCCCTGGGTGGGTAGAAGGAGGATGCGGCGCTGGACCACTTCGAGGAGTACACCCGCCGCTTCCGGGCAGTCTTCGACCACTCGCCCGAGGGTAGAGCGGCGGGTGAATGTCTCTTCCACCTGAGGCAGGGGACGAGGAGCACCCAGGAGTTCGCCCTGGACTTTCGGACCCTGGCCGCCGGAACGGGATGGAACGACAGGGCCCTTATCAACCACTATCGCTGCAGCCTGCGCGGGGATGTCCGTCGGGAGTTGGCCTGCAGGGATACCACCCTCACCTTTGACCAGCTGGTGGACCTGTCCATTCGCCTGGATAACCTGCTGGCCACCCGCGGACGTTCAGTGAGGGCTCTGTTGGTTCCCTCTCCCAGCACCACCGCTCCGGTGCCTATGGAGCTGAGAGATGCTGCGCTCAGGGAGGCCGGAGGAGGGGCCTTCACGTGCACCATCTGTGGCCGCAAAGGTCACACTGCCGGTCGGTGTCGGGTTGGTTCCTCTGGGGGTCGAAGCAGCACCCCAGGTGAGCCTGCACCATTCTCATCCAGAGCCTTCTGTTGCACACCTGTTTTTGCATGTTAACTTTCCTGAGTTTTCCCCGCATTCCCAGCATAAGGCGCTCGTCGATTCAGGTGCGCTGGGAATTTTATCGACAGAGCATTCGACCATAGTTAGGGATCCCTATTGTTCCAGTGTTTTCACCCTTTCCTACAGACCAGGTTCCCAGAATGTGAAGGCAGACGCACTGTCCCGGCTGTATGACACAGAGGAGCGGCCCATGGATCCTACCCCCATAGTCCCGGCCTCCTGCCTGGTGGCGCCGGAAGTATGGGAGCTGGATGCTGACATTAAGCAGGCGTTACGTGCAGAGCACGCTCTTCTCCAGTGTCCCGCTGGGTGTCTGTACATTCCGTCTGCTGTCCATGACCGGTTGATCTATTGGGTCCACACGTCACCCTCCTCTGGTCATCCTGGGATCGGTCGGACGGTGCGCTGTTTGAGTGGGAAGTACTGGTGGCCTACCTTGGCCAAGGACGTGAGGGTTTATGTTTCCTCCTGCTCGGTGTGCGCCCAGTGTAAGGCTCCTAGGCACATGACCAGAGGTGAGCTACACCCCTTACCCGTTGCACAACGGCCATGGTCGCACCTGTCGGTCGATTTCCTCACTGATCTCCCCCCCAGACAGGGGAACATCACGATCCTGGTCGTTATGGATTGTTTCTCTATGTCCTGCCGTCTCCTCCCTCTGCCCAGTCTCCCTACGGCCCTACAGGCTGCGGAGGCCTTGTTTACGCACGTCTTCTGGCACTACGGTGTGCCTGGGGATATAGTGTCTGATCGGGGTCCCCAGTTCAGGTCGAAGGTCTCGAGGGTGTTCATGGAATGTCTGGGGGTCTTGATCAGCCTTACCTCAGGTTTTCACCCCGAGAGTAATGGGCAGGTGGAGAGAGTGAACCAGGATGCGGGTAGATTTCTGCGGCCTTATTGCCAGGACCGGCCGGGGGAGTGGGCGGCGTTCGTGCCCTGGGCCGAGATGGCTCAGAACTCGCTCCGCCACTCCTCCACTAACCTCTCCCCCTTCCAGTGCGTACTGGGGTACCAGCCGGTTCTGGCACCTTGGCATCAGAGTCAGATCAAGGCTCCTGCGGTGGGCGACAGGTTCAGGCACGGAGAGGAGACATGGGACGCCGCCCATGTTCACCTCCAGGAAGCCAGGAAGCCAGCACAGACCGTCACCGCAGTGAGGTTTCGGCTCTCGACCCGAAACCTGCCCCTCCGCCTGCCCTGCCGGAAGCTGGGGCCGCGGTTTGTGGGGCCATTTAAAGTCCTGAGGAGACTGAACGAGGTTAGTTACAGGTTACAGCTTCCCCCCGATTACCGTATTAACCCCTCGTTCCATGTGTCTCTCCTCAGGCCGGTGGTGGCTGGCCCGCTCCAGGAGTCTGAGGTGCGGGAGGTTCCTCCGCCCCCTCTGGACATCGAGGGGGCCCCGGCGTATTCCGTTCGCTCCATACTGGATTCGAGGCGTCGGGCGAGGGGCCGTCAGTACCTCGTGGAGTGGGAGGGGTATAGTCTGGAGGAGAGATGCTGGGTTCCGGTGGAGGACATGTTGGACGTGTTGGACCCTTCACTGCTGCAGGAGTTCCACCGTCGCCGTCCGGATCGCCCTGCACCTCGCCCTCCGGGTCGTCCCTGAGGGAGGTGTCGGCGCGCTGCTGGAGCCGCGCGTCAAGGCGGGGGTATTGTCACGACTCCCACCGAAGTCGGTTCCTCTCCTTGTTCGGGCGGCGTTCGGCGGTCGACGTCACCGGTCTTCTAGCCATCGCCGCTCCACCTTTCATTTTCCATTTGTTTTGTCTTGTTTTCCCGCACACCTGGTTTACATCCCCTCATTACTCTACGTGTATATTATCCTCTGTTCCCTCCATGTCTGTGTGTGGTATTGTTAGTTCGTTACGTATGTTACGCTACAGCCTGGTTTTGCGCCGGGTATTGTTGTAACCCGTGGTTTTGTTATTTGTGCGCTATTGCTTTTTCCCTTGGGCCGGAGTGTTGTGACGCAGTTGCGTCCGGCTGTTTTCCTCTGCCTGAATAAAGTGTGCCTGTTCACTCATCTCTGCTCTCCTGCACCTGACTTCCTTCAACCAGTTGCGCACACTCTGACAAGAGCTAGCTAAGACAACAACGGGTAAGACAACAACAGCTAATCAGCTAAGACAACAGCAATAGGTAAAATGGCGATGAATGGGCAGAGAGGTACACACAGGGCCTGCTTCGAGGCTGAGGCCGACAGATAAACAAAAAATAAACAAAATGGAGTACCGTGATTAATGAACAGTCCAGCAGGCATCAGTTATGTAGCCAAGTGATCATAGGGTCCAGTGAACAGCAATAGATTGAACAGGGAAGCCGCGGGGTAGTCGTTACTACGCTAGCACGTGGGAGACACAGCGTTTAAAGTTAGCAGGCCGGGGTAAGTAGAAGCGTCTGCTCCGACGTCCAGCAAAGGCCGGTTGAGGGCACAGCGGATGGAGTTACGTCTGCGGACCAGTCGTGGTGGTACGGAGGGGTGCCGTGTCAACAAAGGGTCTGGGCCAGATGGCGAAAGAGGTTTTGTAGTTGTAGAAATTTTGTTTGCTACCCGGGAGATGCGCCTGGCTCGCGGCTAACTGGTGCTAGCTTCGGGGCAGGGGAATTAGCCACTATAGCCACTCGGTAGCAGCTAGCAAGCAGCGATGATCCGATGCAAAGGTCCGGAGCTTACGGCAAGTATCCGGTGGAGTAGTGGATTCTAGCCGTGTTGGGGGTAGAGTCCGGGAGGCATCGGCTAAGTAGCCGGGTGATCACAAAGTAGGCCGGGAGGTGGGCTTGCCTCAGGGCTAGCTTCGGGGCTGGGTCACTCAGTGGCAGCTAGCTAGCTGTGATGATCAGGAGTAATGATCCAGGGTTTACGGCAGGTATGCGGCGTTGTAGTGGAGAAAAACAGTCCGATACTGGCAGACTGGCAGGGATTATCCAGGCTAAAAAAACGTCTGGTGCTTGTGTAGAAGGTAAAGGCTGCTAGCAGTGGCTAACAATGACTAAATAGCTAGTAGCTAATTAGCTTGTTAGCTTCTGATGGCTAGCTTCTGATGGAGGTTCTGGCTATGTAACGATCGTCTGGAAGAGGGGACCAAGATGCGTGGTAAGTGGTCATAATTATATTTATTGAAACACTTTAAAACAAACAAGAAAACGAAAGGCAACAGTTCTGCCAGGTGAACACACACAAGACAGAAAACAACTACCCACAAAACCCCAAAGGAAAACAGGCTGCCTAAGTATGACTCCCAATCAGCGACAACAATGTACAGCTGTCCCTGATTGAGAGCCATACCAGGCCAAAACAAAGAAATACAAAAACATAGAAAAAAGGACATAGAATGCCCACCCAAATCACACCCTGACCAAACGTAAATAGAGACATAAAAAGGCTCTCTCAGGTCAGGGCGTGACAGGCTATAAGGTCTAAAAAAAATAGCAGATCCGTGTCACATTTAATTTAAAAATGGAAAAGAGATTGAAAATAAATTTAAATATATACAAAAAATACAAAAAATACAAAAAGTCAACGAGAGGACAACAAACCACGTTTGCTACGCCATCTTGGAAACATCTTGTCCTGCAGGCCATTGATACTCTCATATACAGTTACTCTTCAACTTCATTCCACTTGAAGATGTTCTATTGCAACTTGCCCATCTTTGTGTTAGGTGAACACACACACACACACACACACACACACACACACACACACACACACACACACACACACACACACACACACACAAACAGAGATCAGACACAAGATAAGCTACACAGTAAGCCTGGTCTTGATCTGTGTCGTTCATAGATATGCTATTTTTGACTATTGTGCTTTCTGTGCCTTTTTCTGATGAAAACATAGGTAAACCACAGAGAATATGTCTATTGATGGTCACTGTCTTGGGTTTTCAAAACAAAATGTTCTTGGTCAGAGATGTTCTAATGAAGGCCTATCATTGGTATGCCATGAGTTGGATTGTGCATTAAAATACCCTATTTTCTTTACATGAAAAATAAGCTACTGTAGTAACCCTTTCATTTTGTCTCACAGCACATCCTAGGAGCTCCCTATTTGCTCACTTGCTTGTTGACTCACTTACATTGGCTGTGTGTCAGTAGATAGATCATTTAAGGTAAATGATCAATAGTGCAGCCTAAGAATAGAAGGGAATAGTGGTGGATAAAAAGACAAAAACAGAAATGAAATGATCAAAAGAAAGGAAGGCTACTGAACTTTAAACGATGTGATGATGCATGGGATTTTCTAAAAGTTTTCTATTGATAGGTAACTTTGATTCCTCCTTCACTTTTCCAGTTTCTATTTTGGTCCATTTCAATAGGTGAGTGAATATACTGGCAATAAGTGGATCCCATATCCAATAGCGCTGTACTTACTCTGCTGTGTTACAATCTCTAAACACACTGCATTGAATCTCACTGCCTACTAGTCCTACTAGTCTTACTTCTATTGGTTCTGCCTGATTTTGTTAGATCTACAATAGCCTTCTTACCATTTGACTGATCTCACTCAGCTAATCAAGGCTTTGACTCTTCAATAATACAGCCACATCCCTTAGGCCAAACATAGTACTGTCATAGTTTATTATATACAGTATCCATTTGTCACTTCAAAGATGCCATAAGATAGTATGTGGACTATCTTAATGGATATATTTAGAGGTAATAACTCAATCATTTATATGAGCTACACAATTCTCGACTATTTTTGGGAGGTGGCACATTGCTTTCATTACTCCTAAAAATAATTTAAGGACAAGTGTTATTAACATCGAGCAATCACACAGAGACACTCCTAACACATGCAGGCACTACGCACACACACACACGCCACTCAAAGACACACACAAACACACCAATGTGCGCTCACACAAGCACACGGTTGCACGCACACACACACACACTTGATGATCTTAAAGGAGGCCCTTTATGATGCAAGAATTAGCAACATCTCAGAGGGCCGCTTCCACCCCTGCTATAGGCTGCATCCCTGTGTGCAGCTAGATTCACCCAATTCAGTGGAGAATAAACATAACCATCATATGTAAATAAAAGTAAAACCACCGGCTAAGAATCATAGAAGCAGTGTTGACACTTTGTCTAAAGGTTATTCATTATGTAGGATATACTGTATGTTAGTCGTTTCGATGCAGTAACAAAGTTTACATATCAGTGTCGTGGCCATAGCATGTATGCCCACAAGCATTATGAATCACATTAAAAAGAGAGTACATTCTAAGACAGATGAAGGAGCCTTTGGAAAGTGTTCACATTTAGACTTCTTTTTTGTTTTCCTGAAACTGCTCACTTCTGCTTTCGACAACATCAGCGGCTGCCATTTTAGTGTGTGTGGTGGGGCTGTCGAATTCAGAAATAGACTCCATGGTCAGTGTGCATGTGTGAGAGCAATTCTTTGTTGTGTGCACTTTCATAGCCGCGAGCTTATCTCCATTAGAACAGCATTGAGCCAGACCTTTACCCCAAACCCCCAACCTTTAGCTGCTCTACAGTTGTCCTACTGTCTTCAAAATAGAGTCAGACAATCACATGCAGAGAACATTTCCCTTACCCCTCATTGCTAGTGAGACCTGCATCAGTACATTTAAGAAAGTATACCTTAAATAAGCTTTGGTTTGTAGAGCTTTTGGGTATTGTGGGATTTTACATGTGCTATAGCCTACACTTCAGAATCGATCAAATACAACAAAGTTTTGTTGCATAAAATCAAAACGGTATTCTATTTGTTTACTATATCAAAAAGACCATCCATGTACTTAAAGAAACTTCAGAAAATGGAGGTGAATTTAATGACCCAAAGTGGCATAGCCATAGTCTATATGGATGATGGACATAAATAGTAGGCCTATTTAATGTACAATAATGTTTTCAAATGTGAAATGGATTAAGGTTCCTATAGGGGCCAACAAGGAAAGGTAGGTGAGTGCACAGCGCAGTAGCCTCAAACCAACAGAGCAACAGCAGTGCGCTGTCTCTTGGTATTTCAGTGTTTGTTTCCAAGGCAACCATTGAAAAGTTAATTGGATTCAAAGGGGGAGATTTCAAGGATGAGAGAGAGGCCACTCCATTTCAAATTCTCAGGAACTCTTTGGCTTTTGCCAGAGAGGAAGAGGCGATGCAAGAGGGTTCACTCCTGTCAAAATCCTTCCATGATACAACGACTCCCATCGTTAGGACAACGACTGCCATCGTTGGTCATACAGTGGTCTCAGAGCCACTTGGCTATGTCACAATGGGACACCGGACTATCGCTTCTCATCGTCTAGGACGCAGTGGTGTAAAGTACTTAAGTAAAAATACTTTACTATTTATATTTTTGACCTTTTTTACTTCACTACATTCCTAAAGAAAAGAATGTAATTTCACTCCATACATTTTCCCTGACACCCAAAAGTATTCGTTCCATTTTATATGCTTAGCAGCACAATACAACATCCCGTGTGATTCCCGGCCTCTGATCTGGCGAACTCACTAAACACACATGATTTGTTTGTTGGCTATCCAAAAATTCAAAACACAAGAACATGGTGCCGTCTGGTTTTCTTAATATAAGGAATTTGAAATGATTTATACTTTTACTTTTGATATTTAAGTATATTTTAGCAATTAGATTTACTTTTGATACTTAAGTATATTTAAAACCAAATACTTTTCGACTTTTACTCAAGTAGTATTTTACTGGGTGACTTTTACTTTTACTTGAGTCCTTATCTATTAAGGTATATTTACTTTTACTCAAGTATGACAATTGGGTACTTTTTCCACCACTGTTAGGACGCGATAGTCCAGCGTCCCATTTCGAAATACAGTAGCTACAAGGCTCTGAGTCTACCATCTGTGGGGAAGCACAGATGGAATACGCACCTCCCTACAATTCCCAACCAATGCGTCTCTGGTACACATCCTCTATTCATTTGAATGTATTGAGAGTTGGAGAAATTGCTTGAGTTGTGCTGACAGTTAGAAAAGTAGGCTATAAAAGTCAACCGTCCAATATTCTAGGACACTGCCGTGCATACATGTACACGTTTTGGACTATGATAAACCCTTAAGAAGCTCTTGCATGAAACACAAAACAATAACCAATATATACACTATTTAGTTCAGCCTGGTCTCAGAGAAAGCATATTATATGTTACTAAAATCTGTGAAACTCTGTTTAGTATGATATGTTACATTAGGCTATGTTATTTGAGCCATTTAGTATGAGAAGGGAAAGGTTGCATGTTCAAATCTCATCACGGACAACTTCAGCATTTTACCTAATTAGTAACTTGCAACTACTTACTACTTTTTAGCTACCACTTAGCATGTTATCTTAGCATGCAACTACTTGGCCCCTTCCCCGAACAATAAATGTAACTGTCACGCCCTGACCTTAGAGAGCCCTTTCATTTCTCTATTTGGTTAGGTCAGGGTGTGATTTGGGTGGGCATTCTAGTTTTTCTATTTCTTTGTTGGCCGGGTATGGTTCCCAATCAGAGGCAGCTGTCTATCGTTGTCTCTGATTGGGGATCATACTTAGGCAGCTTTTTCCCACCTTAGTTTGTGGGATCTTGTTTTTGGGTACTGTGCTGTATGCCCTACTGAACGTTACGTTTTCATTTGTATTTGTTTTGTTTTTGGTGTCCATTTAATAAATGTAAAATGTACGCCTACCACGCTGCACCTTGGTTCGATCCTTCCATCGACGAGCGTAACAGTAACCCTTTAATCTAACTCCTAACCTTAACCCCTAGCCTATACATAAAACATATAATACGTTTTGCTCTGTGACCAGTTTGCAGCCAGCTGTTTATTGGGATTAATTTCCAGGAGGCTTCTATTGCTTGATTTACAGGTAATGCCTAATTATAGAGGTTAAAGGTATCGAGAACGGATTCATGTCTTTTGGTGGATCCTTATTCATTTTCAATAGCATTAAACTGCAAATATATAACTGTAGCCTAGACTAACACATATAAATAAAAATCATAGACCTGGTCACAATCAAATAGAGGCTGATGTTTTTGGGACCAATGTTTTCTTCACATTTCAAATGTATCTGAAGTATACATTCAAAGCGCACTACTGCAATTGTTTTTTAACATGTTTAACAAATGCATTCATGCGGGGGTAATTCATGTTTTGGAAAGTCAAGTGAACAGTTTTCTAAAGATTGCAAACAGTTTTCCCTCCGGCAGGGGACTGCTTCGGACGAGCATCTTAACGCATTGTTTTGGAGAATCCAATTGAAAAATCCATTGTTGTTGCGAAGTTTTTAATCCGGGGATTTTAAAAACATCACATGCTCGGTGGGGTCGGGTGTTTGTGCACAACACGCAAATAACACGCAAATTCTCTCAATCCCAGGTTTCTTACTTTTTCCTATTCACAATTGTGTCAACTCTTTACAGATACAGTATATGGCAGATTGAAGAGGTTGCGAAAGATAACGCGTGTACGAGGATAAAGGAGATTCCGAACGGGATAACTTTTTCCAAAGATAGGTGCGCCCATGTCAGTCTGTGATTTATAGCCCAAATATGAGGTACGTTTATAGCCAGCGGTCTTTGATGGTCCTGTCTTCTTTAGGGATCCTATCTGGGATTATGTCTCTGCTATCAGTCGTTCTGATTTTCCAGATACAATCACAACAGATTGCTGTGAAGGAATCACCCCCCAACATCTCCATCGTGCCAACTAATGTTTGGGCAGTGCTGATGCCAGTGTCTACAGTGCTCTCTGCTCTCTCCCTCACGCTCAATTTGAGCTCTGTCATGGTCTGCCTTCTGCACAGCTACTTTACAACCGAGATATGCAGAGGAGAAGATACAGAAAGGTACACATCCATCAACATACTTTAAGGATAATGTATTTGTTGTAGGCAAGAATTGTATCACTGATGCACCTGCAGTTTATTTTGTTGAATAACATGCTTCGGTTATATTAAAGTTTGACATTGACAGAAATGAAAGTAAGAATATTACATTCTAAATTCACCACTTTCCGTGTGTACCAGGTGTAGACAGAGGCTGCTTGACCGACCCCACTCCCATCTCTGAACTCAGTATGCGTTCGACAAAACAATAGCGTTCCCGCGTTGTACACGCAGTGCACAGCATATGACCTCAGTGGCCTAGCTCTTTCCCGCGTTGGGTTAGAATTGTGTCTGTGCTTTTTATGACTTTCATATAGATCTAGCCTCTGTGCACTCCAGTGCAAGTAATGACAAAGCATTCTATTAACCAACTAATTTCAACCTTGAAATTATTTATTTATTTTGGTGCAAATAAATAATTGTGAACTAATTGAACAATACCCATCCACATATGATCATGTCATCATTGTCACTGCTTGCATTTTCTTCATTTCCTCCCATAGAGCAGACTGGTTCCTATTCCATAGCCAAACTGTCCGACATGTGGCCATTGGATTATTTTGCCTTGGGGTTTCAGTATACTTAGCAGGTAAGACTGACAAAAAAATGTAAACAGTAAGGGCCATAATGAACTCTTTGAATGAAATGTTTTACAAGTGGCACCACAAACTCATTGGCTATATCATGAGTAACAAACTGCAACATATTTGGTAGTATTTTTTGTTGTTGTTGCTGTTGTAAGATTTAATTAGATATTTTATAAACAATACATACACATACAAACAACATCATACAAACATCAACTACATCACACCTTCCCAGACCCACTAGCACAAACCCCCATCTCCAGCATCTGCATCACTTTCCGCAACACGGCCTGAAACTGCACCATTTTGTTTCTTGCCCGCACACTTTTGATTATTTAAATAATAAATCATTATATTTTTCTGTTGTGCTAATGATGGTGGATTGATTCCTATGTTTTTAGTACATGTTTTTTCAAAATGAGAAGAGAATCGTCCAACAAATCGGGTATCACTACACCCCCACATGCTATGTCTTGACATATGCAAACAGATTGACTAAAAGTAAATTTACATTGTAATACTTCTGACAGCCACATTTCTAGCTCCGCCCACAACTTCCGGACTTCATAGCGTTCCCAGAAAGCATGGATTATTGATTCATTATTTGTTTTAGATTTAAGACATGACCCTACCTTGTGCTGTAGAATTTGTGAACTTTTGTCTCTTGTATAATACATTCCATACATTAGCTTCCATTTTTGTTAATTGTAATTTCTTTAGTTATGCTCCAACTTTCCCTCCATCTTGTGCCAATATCAGTTCTTAAATCTTGGTTCAAACAGTTCTTTTTCTTCTAAGAGCTTGTCAGTGGGATATGCTCTCTGCAAGCGTTTGTATATCTTCCCTATCATATGAACTTCCTTTTCTGACTCAAATAAGATTACCTCAAGGTTGCTCTGATGTCTAAATGATTTAAAATCAACATTTTGTGATATGTAACTTTTAAGTTGCCTGTATTTGAAACTATCTACATTGGTCAGTCCAAAATTACTTTTTAATTCTGTCATGGAAATAAATGTATTTTCTGTTACCAAGTAATTTACGGTTTCTATGCATTTAGTTTTCCATGTGAACCAATTTAGCAGTGAATTCTGAAAAGCGATCCAAGGATTGTTCCATAAGTTTGTGCTTTTAGGAAGTGATATTGGTTCTTGTAGAAAACGTACATTTTCTTCCATGTTATAGTGTTCTTAACTATGAAGTTATTAATGTTCTTAGCTTTATCCTTTGAAAATAGACACGTAAAAACATTCTGGGAATGAGCATGCACATCTTCAATATGTACCCATTGTTACTCTTTAGTACATTTAACTATATGTCGCAAGTAAAAGCCTTGGGTAGAGAGTTGAAACAATTCCAAGTCTGGAATATATATTTGGTAGTATTATAAACACTGTAGTCACCCCACATAACGTCATGTGAAAGCACTTTTCATTTAGCTAAAGCAGATTAATTTATCAGACATTACATCCGCTCAGACCAACTGCTAAACAATAACAGCTTGTACCAAATAGAGCTTTGCGTGACCCTAGAAAGGACAAATTCATTCAGATTTCTACAAATATACTCCAGTTAATTTGCAGCAGAGGCAAAAGTCACTTCAACTGATTGATACACAAGGGCGTATTTGACAGACGTGCATTACTGACGTGTCTTAAGGCAGGTCCTGGCAATGCAAGCTGTTGGCTTTCCATTCCAGTGAATGCCTAGTTCAGGTGGGAGGCAGTGCACCATTGTAATGGAGGGTGGATGACCCTCTGATTCCACAGCTCCCTTTCAGAGGGAGCTGTGCAATTCCACAACGTCATCATCATATCCCAGAGTTGTGCTTCTCTCCTCCCTCCTTTAGCACTCCTGGTCTTCAACTGCTGAAAGATTACCAAACATTAGTCAAATAGAGTAAAATACACACTAAAAAAACAATGGCAATGCACTACAATATTTAGAGTTGTTCATCCCTGGGAGAAAAAGGGACCTGAATGGTGATCTTTCTCACAGTGTAATAAACTAGTCTTTCTGTACCTGTCACTCTGTGGCGCTCTCTCTTTATGTCCGTCTCACTCTCTCTCTGTCCCTTTATCTACTGCAGCTATGTCCATCTACATGCTGCTGGTGTTTGAGGTAGAGACAGGCATCGCCAGCGCATGCGTACTGGCCTCAGGAATCCTGATTCTGCTGGTGATCGTGATTCACTCACTGGTCAAAGCTGCCCGCACCGCCCAACACTACCATGGTGGGGAGCACACTGACAGCGTGTACCAGAACCAGCATGGAGGGTGCACCCCTGCCGCCCGCCACGGCGAGCTCCAAGACGGGGACAAACCCAGGAGGCACCGCAACAACTCCCATCTCCACCGACAGTTGTCCTACCCACCCTGTACTGAGCCAAAGCAGCATCACCAGCATCATTCCCCATCCCATGGCCCACAGAGTCACGGCAGTGACAAGGAGGGCTACAATAGTGGTGGGAGTGGGGGTGGCTCGAGAATGCACAGGACCCTGTCGACAGAGTCAGGGCCGCTGCAGTCTCCGTCTAAACCATGGAATGGCATTAACAATGAGATGAGAAGCGTGCTGGCCCGCAAGTCAGGGGCCTCCAGTAAAGACTCTACTCTAGTGTGAGATGCACTGCACAAGTCATCGCAGTTAGCACAAGACTAGTTAATTCCGCCCATACTATCTACCGTTCTGAAGAATACGGATAGAATATGGATAGAAAATAGCTGAAGCTATATAAAAGGTCTGAGCTATCCCTCCATGACCCAGGCACCATTACTACCATTACTGTACATTTATATATAGTGGAATTGTCATTTTAATACACCTTTCTTAACATCCCTATTGACTTTTTACACACAAACCATGTTTGATTCCATCACTATTAAGCCCTCTGTAGAATGTTTACTTTCTGCTATTCCAATGGAAAATATTAGTGACTTACTAGCTACAGCTAATATTTTTGTTGCGATGTGATTATACAATTTAAAGATTTGCTAATAAATGCTTTCATTTTCAAGTGTTTGGTAAAGACCAAGAATGATCTATGAAATATATAGCCAAAACTGTATATTGCACAATGTATAGAGAAATTCTGTAGTGTCTAGTCTGCATGCTGTAAACAAAACATTTTTCATAACTGTGAATAAACTCGTTTTTAAAAATCATTTCAAACCATGAGTATGTTGTTACAAAACACACTGTCCTAAAAAAGAAAGTGGAACAGTTGATGTAAACCAGTTGTCTAATAGCACATTCAGGTTCATTCTAGTGCACTTTTCCAGATTTTCAAGTGAGTGCCTAGAAGTCCTTGTGGCCGAGTTAAAGCTGAGTATAGCTTTGAGTGTGATGCCTGAGGAACGACTAACCTTGGACTGTCTTTCAGAAATCAGGAGGAAGTGGATGGGGTGGAGTGTCAGGAGGAATGGGAGAGGGGGGGGGGTTCGCTTCATGTGAGCTGTGTGCATGTGACAATGTGGGGGAATAAGGAAGAAAGCGTAAATCTTAGAGAAACATAAAAATGGCAAATAATCATGCAAAGAACGTGTGATGAAAGAATGAAAGAAAGGATGATGATCGCAAAGAAAAAAAATAACAAACAAGAAATGGTGGCCCATGTCTATGAACAGGTTATCTTGGCTTTCACTCAAAATAAGTTTATCAGCCTCATCAACTCTACCCTTTAGCTTGAGCAGGGAAATGTAACAAATATATATATATCCTCAGCTGTGGTGAATGGAGGTTTGTGGGCAATCAGACAAATGAAAGATACACAGAACTGTTCATGTGTCCCAGAGTCAAAGTGAGTGGAATTGGTTGTTTACTGCCTCCTACCTGCACCCCTGGGAGATGCTGATCTGCACCTTCATGCTGATGGCTGAGCCCATCTATGCTTTTGAAGTGCAGGCTGCTGTTTGTCATGCTTTTCACTGCACTGGAAATGAAAAGATGAATATGTGTTAAATAAATACAAGGGCGATTCCATGCCAGCAAAAAATATTTTGGCCAATTCTAACATAGAAACTTCATTGGGAGGAACAATGTTTAATATGTTTTTTACATTTTTATCACAAAAAAAGAAGAGAAAATCGTGATAAAGTGGCCATTTTAGGCCCTTTTTAATGTAAGACCGTATGATCCGTGAACCGTACATGATACAGACAATATAAAAGCGTCATTATACTCCTTATACTTATAGTGTGCTCTAAAATTAGGACTATGTCTAGATTCTGAAATAAAAAATGCCACATTAATTTATTCAAGATGATTTAATTACACACTATGAGGTTGGAATAATACTATGACATTTTGAAAATGATGACAATGCCCTTTTAGTGTAAAAGCTCTTTGAAAAGACCGCCTGAAACCTCAGTCTGTTTTGGTCCATAAGTATTTAACCGGTTGGTTATGGCAAGCCTAAATAAGTTCAGGAGTAAACATTTGCTGAAATCACATACGTTGCATAGACTCACTCTATGTGCAATACTAGTGTTTAACATGATTTTTGAATGACTACCTCATCCCTGTACCCCACATGCAATTATCTGTAAGGTCCCTCAGTCGAGCAGTGAATTTAAAACACAGATTCAACCACAAGGACCAGGGAGGTTTTTCCTATGCTTTGCAAAGATGGGCATCTATTGGTTGATGGGTAAAAATAAAAAAGCAGACATTGAATATAGCTTTGAGCATGGTGAAGTTATTAATTACACTTTGGATGGTGTATCAATACACCCAGTCACTACAAAGATACAGGCATCCTTCCTAACTCAGTTGCCGGAGAGGAAAGAAACCACAGAGGGATTTCAGCATAAGGCCAATGGCCAACACTAACCTTATTTACAAATCAAATCAAATCGTATTTGTCACATGTGCTGAATAGACCAGGGTAGCCTAGTGGTTAGAGCATTGGGCTAGTAACCGAAAGGTCGCAAGTTCAAATCTCTGAGCTGGCAAGGTACAAATCTGTCGTTCTGCCCCTGAACAAGGCAGTTACCACTGTTCCTAGGCTGTCATTGAAAACTAGAATTTGTTCTTAACTGACTTGCCTAGTTAAATAAAGGTAAAATAAACAACATTTCACCTTACAGTGAAATGCTTACTTACCCTTGACCAACAATGCAGTTAAGAAAAATAAGTGATAAGTTAAAAATAACAAATAATTAAAGAGCAGCAGTAAAATAGTGAGGCTATATACAGGTGGTACTGGTACAGAGTCAATGTGCGGGGGCACAGGTTAGTCGAGGTAACCATTTGATTAGCTGCTCAAGAGTCTTATGGCTTCGGGGTAGAAGCTGTTTAGAAGCCTCTTGGACCTAGACTTCGCACTCATGTACCGCTTGCCATGCGGTAGCAGAGAGAACAGTCTATGACAATTTTTAGGGCCTTCCTCTGCACCACCTGGTATAGACGTCCTGGATGGCAGGAAGCTTGGTCCCAGTGATGTACTGGGCCGTACGCACTACCCTCTGTAGTGCCTTGCAGTCGGAGATCGAGCAGTTGCCATACCAGGCAATGATGCAACCAGTCAGGATGCTCTCGATGGTGCAGCTGTAGAACCTTTTGAGGATCTGAGGAACCATGCCAAATCTTTTTAGTCTCCTGAGGGAGAATAGGCTTTGTCGTGCCCTCTTCACGACTGTCATGGTGCGTTTGGACCATGATAGTTTATTGGTGATGTGGACACCAAGGAACTTGAAGCTCTCAACCTGCTCCACTACAGCCCCATCGATGAGAATGGGGGCGTGCTCGGTCCTCCTTTTCCTGTAGTCCACAATCATCTCCTTTGCCTTGATCATGTTGAGGGATAGGTTGTTATCCTGGAACCACATGGCCAGGTATCTGACCTCCTCCCAGTAGGCTGTCTCATCGTTGTCGGTGATCAGGCCTACCACTTTTGTGTCATCGGCAAACTTAATGATGGTGTTGGAGTTGTGCCTGGCCATGCAGTCATGAGTGAACAGGGAGTACAGGAGGGGACTGAGCACGCACCCCTGAGGAGCCCCCGTGTTGAGGATCAGTGTGGCAGATGTTACCTACCCTTACCACCTGGGGGGCGGCCCGTCAAGAAGTCCAGGATCCAGCTGCAGAGGGAGGTGTTTAGTCCCAGGGTCCTTAGCTTATTGATGAGCTTTGAGGGCACTATGGTGTTGAACGCTGAGCTGTAGTCAATGAATAGCATTCTCAAATAGGTGTTCCTTTTGTCCAGGTGGGAAAGGGCAGTGTGGAGTGCAATAGAGACTGCATTATCTGTGGATCTGTTGGGCGGTATGCAAATTGGAGTGGGTCTAGGGTTTTTGGGATAATGGTGTTGAAGTGAGCCATGACCAGCCTTAGAAAGCACGTCATGTCTACAGATGTGAGTGTTACAGGTCTGTAGTCATTTAGGCAGGTTACCTTAGTATTCTTGGGCACAGGGACTATGGTGGTCTGCTTGAAACATGTTGGTATTACAGACTCAGTCAGGGACAGTTTGAAAATGTCAGTGAAGACACTTGCCAATTGGTCAGCACATGCTCAGAGTACACACTCTGGTGTATTTTTTGCAATATTACAGTGAAAAGAAGGAAGCCTGTACAGAATACAAAATACTCCAAAACATGCATCTGGTTTGGAACACAGAGGGCCGAGTGTCTGCGAGTTTTTGCTCCATCCTTGTACTTTATTGATAAATTAAGGTCACTGATTAGTAAGGAACACCGCTCACCTGGTTGTCTAGGTCTGAATTGAAAGGAAAAAACAAAAAACAGCCCTCCATGGAATGAGTTTGACACCCCTGCACTAAACTAATTTAGCAAAACATGTGGCAAAGCAATTACCTTTTTGTTCTGTACACAAAGTGTTATGTTTGCAGCAAATCCAATACAACACATTATGATGTACCACTCTCCATATTTTCAAGCATAGTGGTGGCTGCATCATGTTATGGGTATGCTTGTAGTCATTAAGGACTGAGGAGTTTTTCAGGATAAAAAAAGAACATACTGGAGCAAAGCACAGGCAACATTTGAGGAAAACCTCATTCAGAGTCTGCTTTCCACCAGACACGGGGAGATGAATTAATCTTTCAGCAGGACAAAAACCTAAAACACAAGGCCAAATCTGTGACATGGTGAGGTTGGACCCGCTTTGCTTGACATCATGGGTAAATCAAAAGAAATCAGCCAAGACCTCAGAAAAATAAATTGTAGACCTCCACAAGTCTGGTTCATCCTTGCGAGCAATTTCCAAACGCCTGAAGGTACCGCGTTCATATGTACAAACAATAGTACACAAGTATAAACACCATGGAACCACGCAGCCGTCATACCGTTCAGGAAGGAGACGCGCTCTGTCTCCTAGAGATGAACGTACTTTGGTGCAAAAAGTGCAAATCAATCCCAGAACAACAGCAAAGGCCCTTGTGAAGATGCTGGAGGAAACAGGTACAAAAGTATCTATATCCACAGTAAAACAAGTCCTATATTGACATAACCTGAAAGGCCACTCAACATGGAAGAAGCCACTGCTCCAAAACCGCCATAAAAAAGCCAGACTACGGTTTGCAACTGGGACAAAGATCGTACTTTTTTGGAGAAATGTCCTCTGGTCTGATGCAACAATAATTGAACTCAAAAATAGAACTGTTTGACCATAATGACCATCGTTATGTTTGTAGGAACAAGGGGGATGCTTACAAGCCGAAGAACACCATCCCAACCGTGAAGCACGGGGGTGGCAGCATCATGTTGTGGGGCTGCTTTGCTGCAGGAGGGACTGGTGCACTTCACAAAATAGATGGCATCATGAGGCAGGAAAATTATGTGGATATATTGAAGCAACATCTCAAAATATCAGTCAGGAAGTTTTAGCTTGCCCTGCTGGGCCCTGACCTCAATCCCATAGAAAATGTGTGGGCAGAACTGAAAAAACGTGTGCGAGCAAGGAGGCCTACAAACCTCACTCAGTTACACCAACTCTGTCTGGAGGAATGGGCCAAAATTCACCCAATTTATAGTGGGAAGCTTGTGGAAGGCTACCTGAAACGTTTGACCCAAGTTAAACACTTTAAAGGCAATGCTATCAAATACTAATTAGGTGTATGTAAACTTCTGACCCACTGGAAATGTGATGAAAGAAATAAAAGCTGAAATAAATCATTCTCTGTACTATTATTCTGATATTTCACATTCTTAAAATAAAGTGGTGATCCTAACTAACCTAAGACAGGGCATTTTTACTAGGATTAAATGTCAGGAATTGTGAAAAACTGAGTTTAAATGTAGTTGGCTAAGGTGTATGTAAACTTCCGACTTCAACTGTACATTCATACCGTAGAATGATAAATCATGCAATTATTATTCTCAAGCTAACCAAAAACATTTAGCTACGAACGCCTGTTCTTGACATTTTCAGTTGAATTTATTGAACTTTCTTTCATGGCAACTCATACGCAGGCCATGTCCTATTTTGTTTCATAGTTGATATATAATCATATTTCACGACAGTGTAATGGTTAGCCTTTTTTACAGAAGGATGTCTCAGGGAATGCTATTCTGATATGTCAGATGAAGCGTTAGACCAGAAAGTCAGGGCCATTAAGGCATGGATGCCCCATGCGGGCTTTAGAATGGTCAAAGGAAGTCTCCAAGCAATGGGCCATGTAGAATAGCAAAGAGTTTAGGGAGTCTTTGCAGCGTGTAGAAGGCGCAGGTATCATTGCCAGAATGATCCAGCTTCGTTGCATTGCTCGATCTGGTAATGTAAAAGTCTAATGACATTATCTTCTATTGTTTGTCCTCATGTGTCTGTTTCTCAGCTTAAAGTACTCAGTAGCCACTTAGTGTGGACACCAGGTGAGACTACACACAGTTAACACGAAAACTGCCTAACCAGCTCTGCTAGGGTGAGTAAAATGGTCAGAATAGTCTCATTTGTGTCTGAAAGTAGCTAGCAAGCTATCCAACATTAGCTTGGGTGCTTGACTGCCGTTGTAAGGCCAGAACGCTCAAATCAGCCCTACTCCTCAGCCCAAAAGTCCAGTGTGCGCTCCGAGAGCGAAACGGTCTGAAGTTACAAACTGACAACGCTCTGAATTTATGAGCGCTGGCACTCGATTGAATTTAAAGTCGAAAAATGTCTAACTAGTCATTTGTTATGCTAACTAGCTAGCAAGAGGTTGCATAGCAACAGCATTAACTTCCAGTAGAGAAGGCAAAGAGCAAGTACGCTCAACTGAAAGTTCAGTTACACTACAATCAGGGTGTGGAAATGTTATGCCCCTAAAATATTAATTTAGAATCCTTCAATCCTCTTATGCTGTAGCCTACTCCCGACCGTCACCTTGTACAGCGCCATATTTTCTAACAGAAACCCTGAAGGTTTCATTTTTCATTTCTCGGAATAGAAACACCATAATATGAATCAAATTAAGCCAAATTTCTTAAAATCAATTCCATATACCATGTTAAAAAAAAGGTTTTAAATTCTCTGGTAATGCCAATATGGAAGACTATCAAATGCTTCTCAAAGATGCCCTCTGGTGGTCAAACTAGCACTAACTCGCATTAACAGAAAATAAATGGCTGACAAATAAATAACGTGCCACAGAATGCTGCAGCAGCCCGGAAGGTGTGCTGCAGGATAACGCAACTTTTAAAGGAGGAACCACCGTAGGTTGCTCTGCTGGAGGCGTCTCAGAACTTGGTGGACGTGCAGTATATGTTCCGTAAGGGTTTTGGAGAAGATCAGGATGCCGTCGAGGTAAACAAAAACGAACCGATTCAACATATCCCTAAGAGTGTCCTTGACCAATGCTTGGAAGACAGCCGGTGAGTTCGATAATCTGAAGGGCATGACTAAATACTCAGTGGCCACTCGGAGTGTTATAGCCAGTCTTCCATTCATCTCCCTCCCTGATTGTAAGCGTTGCGGAGGTCAAGTCCAAGGCGGTGGACATCAGGGGTAGGGGGTAATGATTTTTAATTGTAAGCCTATTCAGCCCTCTGAACACGAAGAAGAAGCCTGCACTAGCTGGGGATGTAGAGGAGCAAATTAAACCTGCCACCGGGGGGGGGGGGATCCGGGTAGGAGTTCTATGGCGCAGTCGTATGAACGATGAGGAGGGAAGGTGGCGGATTGCCTCTTACTGAAGGCCTCCCGGAGGTCGAAGTACTCGGAAGGGAGAGTGGAAAAGGCTTGGTCTTCAATGGATCCTGGAGATCATGGCGAGGCTCTTGGTGGGGGTCTTAGGCATTTAGTCTGGCAGTTCTTACCAGAGTCTAGTAGGTGTCCCGTGGACCAGGAGAATGGTGGGTTATGTAGCGCAAGCCAGGGGTACCCTAGGATAAGGGGGTTCTTGGGAGCAGTGACCAAAAGAAAACTAAGAGTCTGAGTGGTTGACCCCAACCTGCAGTAGAATGGGCTTGGTCTGATATTCCACCTGGCTGGAGCCAATGGGGCGTCCATCAAGGGCTTGAATCTGCAGAGGAATGGGACATTTCACACAGGGGATTTGTAATTCTCTGGTGAAGTGTTGGTCAATGAAATTATCCGCAGCCCTGGAGTCCACGAAGGCTTGAAAGTGGTGCTGACGGTTGTCCCAATGGAGGGTTGTGGGTAGTGTCAGACAGTGACTGGGTAGCTGGGTGTAACTGCACAGCTCATCAGGGTTTCCCCTTGCGCTGTTGAGCCCCAGCGTTTCCCATCAGACCGGGCATGTAGCACGGAGATGGCCGAGACCTCCACAGTAGAGGCAGCAGCCTTCGTGCATGTGCCCATCACGCTCCTGTGGGCTCAGATGTGTGCGTCCCAGCTGCATAGGCTCCTCAATGCTAGGTTCTGGGGGCTTGGGGTGCTCAGGAAACCGGGGTGGTGTCAAAAAAAAAATCACTCTCTGAGACGGTTGTCGATCTTGATTGCCAGTGTTATCAGGGACTTGAGGTCCTCGCCCAGTTCCCAAGTGGCCAGTTCAACCTTGATTGAGTTAGACAACCCTCGGTGAAAAGCGGTGACCAGTGCCTATGTATTCCACCCACTCTCTGCGGCGAGGGTGCGGAACTCAACGTCTGAGTCAGCCACTGGTCTGGCCCCTTGGCAGATGTTGAACAGTCGGCTGGCCGCTTCTCATCCGCCGACTGGGTGGTCGAAGAATCGGCACAGCTTGGCAGTGAAGGCTAATATGGAGCTGCAGGATGGTGGCTGTTGTTCCCACACAGCCTTTGCCCATGCCAGGGCCTAGCCTGAGAGTAGTGAGATTATGTAGGTGATCATGGCTTGATCGGTGTGGAACGAGGAGGACTGTAGCTCAAACACCAGAGCACACTGGGTGAGGAACACCTTGCATCCTCCCAGGTGGTCGTCATAACGCTCGGGGGCTGGGATCTTGGGTTCCCAGAGCAGGTTCCATGGAGGAACTATGGTGACGCCTGTAGCACTGTGTGATGAGACTTGGGCATTGGCTCCTCCTGGGTTGAGGTTGGACGGAGTCTAAGTGCCCGGAGAGATTCTGATATCTGGAAGAGTTGTTTTGGCTGCCACCCCAGCAGTGCTCCTTGGTGGGTTACAACATTCTTGATCTGGGTGATCTTTTGCTGGGCCCATGTTGTAGGCTGAAGCTTGCTTTACTTAGAAACGGTTACAGAAGAATCACAGTCACACTGGGAAACCAACAAACACTAAGTCTCGAAAACTCACTCAGGAGACAAACGCACACAATTCAAGCTTCTGCAAAGGACAACAGAAAACACACATATTTTTAGAGGGAAATCATAATGAGTAAATTGGACACACCTGAGTGTCATTAATGTCTCTAGGATGGTCTCTGCCGCCCTCTGGTGACAGGTAGAACCATGACATAATCTACACTGGAGTTGCTTACCAAGAAGACAGTGAATGTTCCTGAGTGGCCAACTTACATTTTAATCTGCTTGAAAATCTATGGCAAGACTTGAAGGCACTATATAGGTCTAAAAGAGCCTAAAATGGCCCCTTTCATCATGATTTTCTCAAAAATTATTTGTGACACAAATGTCAAAAGCATGTAAAACATCCTTCCTCTCAATTAAGTTTCTAAGTGAGAACTGCCAGACTAATCTGATACACAAAATAATTTTTACTTACGCTGGCGTGGAATCGCCCACAATATTAAGTTGCAAATAAATGTTGTCAATATAATTAAAAACCTATACAGTAGACTTAGCTATAGGTTACCTGCATGCATTATCTACAGTGTAGATTGCTCCTTAACATTGCTCCTCCCAGAGCTGCATATCTGTCTGGGAGAGATGAGCAGAGATAATTTAATGTTGTTACTGCAAAAGTAGCTACGATTTTTTAGATGTGCGTTTTTGCAATATAGCTACTGTAAAGTAACAAATGTCTATCTACATTTATTATCATTAGTAGTATGCCTTAGTAGTATCCTTAGTAGTATCCTTATTATCCAGTAGTATGTAAGCTTTTGCTTTGGAATCACCACTTACTTCGTGTAGCACTAGTTCTGGAAGGGACCTTCTAAAGTGCTCTTGCAGTCGATAAAGAGCCACTGATGGCTAGTTAGCCAATACGTACAGGCTCTCAGTTAATTTTTCAGTCACTGCAGAGATAACCATACAATAATATAGCTAGGTTTACCAAAGCTATGTATGTTTAAGACAGGTATCGTTAGCTAACTAGTTACTTAACGTTAGTTGTTTAGCTACCGTAGCTAGCTAATGTGCAGCCAGCTAAAGTTACTAGCGAGCTGGCTTGCTAACGTTAGTTAAAGTATTCGCTAATGACCTCTTTTTACATGAAGTTGAACCTCCTGGTCCTCCATCTTATATGCTGTACTGTATACAGTACCAGTCAAGTTTGGACACACCTACTCATTCCATGTTTTTTCTTTATTTGTACTATTTTTCTAATATGTAGAATAATAGTGAAGACATAAAAACTATGAAATAACATATATGGAATCAAATAGTAAACAAAAAATTTGAGATTCTTCAAAGTAGCCACCATTTTCCTTGATGACAGCTATGTCTTGGAATTCACTCAACCAGCTTCATGAGGTAGTCACCTGAAATACATTTCAATTAACAGGTGTGCCTTGTTAAAAGTAAATTTGTGGAATTTCTTTCCTTTTTAATGCGTTTGAGCCAATCAGTTGTGTTGAGACAAGGTAGGGGGTATACAGAAGATAGCCCTATTTGGTAAAATACCAAGTCCATGTTATGGTAAGAACAGCTCAAATAAGCAAAGAACAACGACAGTCCATCATTACTTTAAGACATAAAGTTCAGTCAATCAGGAAAAGTTCAAGAACGTTGAACGTTTCTTCAAGTGCAGTTGCAAAAACCATCAAGAGCTATGATGAAACTGGCTCTCATGAGGACCGCCACAGGAAAGGAAGAACCAGTTACCTCTGCTGCAGAGGATAAATTCATTAGAGTTACCAGCCTCAGAAATTGCAGCCCAAATAAATGCTTCACAGAGTTCAAGTAACAGACACATCTCAACATCAGCAGTTCAAAGGAGACGCGTGAATCAGGCCTACATGGTCGAGTTGCTGCAAAGAAACCAAAAGGAAGAAGAGACTTGCTTGGGATAAGAAACATGAGCAATGGACATTAGACCGGTGGAAACCTGTCCTTTGGTCTAATGAGTCCAAATGTAAGATTTTTGGTTCCAACTTCCATGTTTTTGTGAGACGCAGAGTAGGTGAACGGATGATCTCGGCATTTGTGGTTCCCACCGTGAAGCATGGAGGAGGTGGTGTGATGGTGTGGTGGTGCATTGCTGGTGATACTGTCTGTGATTTATTTAGAATTCAAGGCACACTTAACCAGCATGGCTACCACAGCATTCTGCAGCAATACGCCATCCCATCTGGTTTGCGCTTAGTGGGACTATCATTTGTTTTTCAACAGGACAATGACCCAACACATCTCCAGGCTGTGTAAGGGCAATATTACCAAGAAGGAGAGTGATGGAGTGCTGCATCAGATAACCTGGCCTCCACAATCATCTGACCTCAACCGAATTGAGATGGGATGAGTTGGACCGCAGAGTGAAGGAAAAGCAGCCAGCAAGGGCTCAGCATATGTGGGAACTCCTTCAAGACTGTTGGAAAAGTATTCCAGGTGAAGCTGGTTGAGAGAATGCCAAGAGTGTGCAAAGCTGTCATCAAGGCAAAGTCTGGCTACTTTGAAGAATCTAAAATATATTTTGATTTGTTTAACACTTTTTTGGCTACTACATGATTCAATGTGTTATTTCATAGTTTTGATGTCTTCACTATTATACTATAATGTAGAAAATAGTAAAAATAAAGAAAATCCCTTGAATGAGTAGGTGTGTCCAAACTTTTGACTGGTGCTGTATAATTATATAGTTACAATGGTTTCATTAATGTAAAAACGTTAGCAGAAATAGTCAGAGGGACTTCCGTGTTATTGTCATGTGCACCACAAATCATGTTCGGGTTGCAACACGAGCCGGACATTTTTTCTTCGATATTTCCTTTCTCGACGTAACCCCCGTTAAATGGCAGACTGAGACAATATCGTAGATCAGTCAAACATAATCTAATACATTAGGAAGTTGGAGAGAAGCATGCAACGTTGATGTTGCTATTTAATCCGATACATAGTGTGAACTGGACATATAAAAGCATTCTTTGCAACCTAAAGGTAACAATGAATATTTGTTTACTGTGCCATTGAGACTTTACTATTTTGCATGAGCTGATGGGGAATGGTTTTCCATCATTTCAGTTTTGAAAAGTAATCCAAACAGTGAGATAAATCAGACATAGTGCATTTGTTCCATATTTGTTCTTCTGCTGGCCAAAGCTTACTCTAGATGGTCATATATGTTTGGATGTTGATTCAAGTGACCATGGATGGTACAGGTGGTGATGAGATACCAGATCTTGCAGCCAGTATACACATGGTCTCAGATGATGGCCTAGCAGTGGAATCCACTACCTTACATGTCTACCAGGGGAGTCCAGCGTACGGGTTAAATGGCATGATTGTCAGTCCTACAACATCAACATATGTTGGTTTTAAACGCTCTATAGGATTTCTCATACAGTAATCACACTTGTCAATTTGTCTACAATAAAGGGCTGCACCATTTTCAGTTTGCCTAAATTGTCAAATGATTATAGGCATCATGAAATCTCTGCATTGCTCCTTGCTACCAGGTGTGATGGTGACTACAGAGAACATGAATTTGGATGTGAGTTTGTTAATACTCCAACTCCCCCACTAATAGGCAGCGTGGGAACGAGGTCACAGTCCGACCAGCTACTTAAAATGAAACAAAATCTTATTGGTCACATACACATATTTAGCAGGTGTTATTGCGGGTGTTCCGAAATGCTTGTGTTCCTAGCTCCAACAGTGCAGTAGTATCTAACAATTCAACTTGAGACGGTATGGATGTCTGAACTCAGAAAAAAAAGAGAAGGAAAATACCTTAAAACACTGCTGTGTATACACACTAATCCATTAGGTAATGCACTGTTACAGGAATGGCCCAAAATGACCCCTCTGTAGTTTTATGTCTGTACTGTAGGCTTACTATATTAGTATATAACTGAGGGAGATTGAAATATTATGCATATTACTTGGTATAATATATGGACAACTAAATGTACATAACACTGACCCTTTATACTGATGTCTCATCTGTTTTGTCCATCCATCAGCTAGCTGCTCAGGGGGAGGTCTCAGGTGGCTACAAACCTGAGCAAAGGTGAGAAATGTCCATTGACCAATGGTGCAAAGACTAGAATTTGCCCGACTTGTGTAGCCTGGTACAACCAGCATGATCGCTATGACTTGTAATAATATACTGAACAAAAATATAAACGGAACATGCAACAATTTCAAAGATTTTACTGAGTTACAGTTCATATAGTGAAATCAGTCAAAGTAAATAAGTTATTTAGGCCCTAATCTATGAATTTTACATGACTGGGAATACAGATATGGATATGTTGGTCACAGATACCTTAAAAAAAGGTAGGGTCGTGGATCAGGAAACCAGTCAGTATCTGGTGTGACCACCATTTGCCTCATCCAGCGCAACACATCTCCTTCGCATAGCGTTGATCAAGCTGTTGATTGTAGCCAGTGGAATGTTGTCCCACTCCTCTTCAATGGTTGTGCGAAGTTGCTGGATATTGGCAGGAACGGGAACATGCTGTCGTACACGTTGATCCAGAGCATCCCAAACATGCTCAATGGGTGACATGTCTTGTTAGTATGCAGGCCATGGAAGAACTGGGACATCTTCAGCTTCCTGGAATTGTATACAGATCCTTGTGACATGGGGCTGTGCATTATCATGCTGAAACATGAGGTGATGGCGGCGGATGAATGGCACGACATTGGACCTCAGGATCTCGTCAGCAGCATTTGGAGAGAAAGCCATGGTGGACTGCCTCCTGGAAAACATCAGGGATATTTCTATACACGTTCATTGAATCCAATGGTTAGTCATATACTGTGTGGTGGTTGATTGTAACCTGTCTGTTATGTCCTTGTGTAGTGTGTCTTAGGAGGCAGATCCTAGTGCTATAGTATGGGAGCGGGAGAGTGCCTTGACCCTGGCCAGCTCTGGAGGCTGCAGTCATAGTGAAATATCTTCTCCAACATGCAATAGCTATTAATGCTTATGGCTGTGTAAGGTTGTAAATTATATAATTAAATGGTGTAAATAACTGCCCCAGGACTCTTGATTCCTTCAGAAATAACACACATTTTATTAATTGGATGTCTGTCGTGTTTATGAATGGTGGTACCCGTCTCCTCTACGCTGTTTGCTGGAACTACATAAGCTATGCCAAGGCCCTCTTAGGTACGATGCTTCATATCCCTGCACACGATGAATTAATTAAAATGAAGGTAATTTCCAAAACCAAAGTACCGTAGTCATCTCAGAGGCACAAATAAATATGGTAATGTGATTTTAATTCAGATAGAAGGGGTAGACATGAACATTGAGGCAGATTCTGGGTAGAGTCCATTTGCCCTCGCTGTCACCATCAGACACAAAAAGGGAAGCACCTTCTCAAAAATGTTTTGTATATTAAGGACGTTTATATGCATTTTTTTACGACAATCATACTAAGTTTAAATGACTGTAAACAAATAAAAACAAATTCCTTAAGAATTTTACAATGTTCATTTGGAATGGCAAATCAAATAAGGCACAAGAACATTTGACTAAGCATGTGGTTGCGTGACCTTAAAGCCTGTAAAGCTGCAATAAAAATCCAGATTCAGAGTTTGAGCCAAGTCCTCCTTTTTCCCCCTTGTTGTTTCTGTGATGCAAGCAGGTGACCAACTAAAAAAATGTCCTCACCAAAAATAGTCAGATATGGTTCCCATTCCAAAGTTCATGTGGGTGGTACAATCTTCCAGCAGTCATGTTATTCAATGGCACTACACCCTCTTTCCCTATAGGTCTCGCTCTCTCTCATGCAGAAACAAAAACGTCACAAAGCTCTTTCCCCCAGGACATCCAAGGAGTAAACAATTATTCGCCCAAAAAAGTCAGCACTGTTCTCAAACACTATTTTTAGCCTGTGCACCATGTTGGCCTCCTGAATGGGAAAGCTGTGGGTGTGGAGTTAAGAACCATATAAGTAGGTGAACTGCAGTGGACAATATTGTTTGAAAGCTGCTTTGTGTACTCTATGTAGCATTAAAATCAACATTTCTGTATTACAGTATCCAGTGCCAAGCATAACTTTTCTGTACTATTACAACTTACATTTCTGCAACTATTACAAGACTAGTTGTAATAGTTGAGGTAGCTTGTACATCAGGCTACCTCACGCTTAGGGTGGCCACATTTAAAATACCAAATGTGGGACAAAGGGATGATTGCGCAGGACATTCGCGGCAGTGTAGCCTAAATGAATAGATTGAGTGGGTGTGTCAAAAGGAGTGGGTGTAAGGAAAGTGAATCAACTAATTGGGCAGATTTGTTGCCACTCGGGACCGTTTTGCGTGGCTGATTGGGCTGCACGATGAGTCGATAAGCCAGCAACCAATGCACTGGTGTTGTACCGACGTGCCTGCCAACTTGAATTGCTTCCTACTGGGTATCACGCTCACGTCGCGGCAGTAACGTAGCCATTTTTTCTCCCACATGACTTAATTTCAAGTAGGATAGCAGCCTACACAAGAAATAACTAATATCGATAACCATCTAGATGTCATCTTGATACATACAGTCTACTACTCAATGGGGAGGGCATGAATGGCAACAACACCGGGAAACAGTGCCCTTCGCTCCCGCTTGACAAGCGCTGCTGTGCGGCAATGGCGTGGGAACAACCTACCTTGTAGCCAAATATCAGGGTGACAGTCACAGTAAGCACACACATACAACACATGAAGCAACAGTATACCCATCATCAATACTTTTAATAAAGAAATAAACAATTGTCAGTTTTATTACTGAAAATGTAAAAATGTTTGTGGAAAACGACGCCGACTCATCCTTTGGCTTAAAAACAGAAGTCCAAACTCTCGCGGTACGGTAGTTGCGTGGTGAGAGAGAGAGAGAAAAAAAGGCTAAATCAAAACCACCTAACCTATAGCAGCCTGCTTGACACGCCCACTACTTTCCTTTTGACACACCCACTCGCCAATTCTCCACTCGCCATATTGTGATGCAGTTACCCCCTTCTCAGTTTAGCTGGAGTTTAGACCGAAAGGATGACACTGGCATTCGTCTCGCGGTGCGCATAACATCAGAACTCAACAACAATTGGAGAAGTGTTTAACATCGCCAGTAGCGTTGCAACAGTGTTGCAGTTCTTGATACAAACAGGTGTGCCTGGCACCTACCACCATACCCCGTTGAAAGGCACTTAAATATTGCCTTGCAAAAGTATTCAGACCCCTTGGATTGCTTAACATTTTATTGTGTTACAAAGTGGGATTAAAATGAATTGTCATTTTTTGTCACCAATCTACACAAAATACGGTCAAAGCGGATTTTTTTTTTAATTCATCGTAAAAAATGAACTAAAATACAGTCGTAGCATAAGTATTCTGCTCCCTTAGTCAATACATGTTAGAAACACCTTTGGCAGTGATTACAGCTGTGAGTCTTCTTGAGTAAGTCTAAAAGCCATTTGTACACCTGGATTGTGCAATATTTTCCCTATAATTATTATTTTTTTTTTTTAAATGTTCAAGCTCTGTCAAGATGTTGGGGATCCTGGCTAGACAGCTATTTTCAAGTCTTGCCATAAATGTCATGCAGATTTAAGTCAAAATTGTAACTTGGCCACTAAGGAACATTCACTGTTTGTTGTTAAGCAACTCCACTGTAGATTTGGCCTTTTGTTGTAGGTTATTGTCCTGCTGAAAGGTTAATTCCTCTCCTAGTGTCTGGTGTAAAGCAGACTGAAGCAGGTTCTCCTCTAGGATTTTTTCCTGTGCCTAGCTCCATCCCATTTCTTTTTATCTGGAAAAACACCCCAGTATTTGTCAATGTCAAGCATACCCATACCATGATGCAGCCACCACCATGCTTCAAACTAAGAAGCTGATCTGTTGGATTTGCTGCAAACTTAAGGCTTAGCATTTAGGCGAAAACATTTATTCCTTTGCCATGTTTTGTTGTAGTATTACTTTAGTGCTTAGTTGCATACAAGATTCATGTTTTGTAATATTTTCATTCTGTATATTTGTACTCTTCTTTTCACTCTGTCATTTAGTCAATATAAAGTCACTACAATGTTGTTGATCCATACTCAGCTATCCCATCACAGCCATTGAACTCTGTAGCGGTTTTAAAATCACCAATGGCCTCAGTAACATCCCTGAGCAGTTTCATTCTTGTCCTGCAGCTCAGAAGGATGACCATCTGTAATGTGTCTGGGTAGTTTAATAAATAATCCACATTATAATTATTAACTTGACCATGCTTAAAGAGATATTCAATCTCTGATTTGTTATCGTTGCCCATTTACCAATCACTGCCCTTCCTTATGAGGCTTTCAAAAAGCTCCCGGCTCTTTATAGTTGAATCTTTGCTTGACTGAGGGACCTTACAGATTTATATGTATGGGGGACAGAGGAAGGGTTAGTCATTCAAAAATCATGTCAACCCCTATTATTTCATAGATTCCATGTAGTTTCTTATCTGATTTGTTAAGACAAATTTTACTCCTGAACTAATTTAGGCTTAACTAAACAAAGGGGCTGAATACTGATGCAACGGGCTATATTGGAGTTATAGACAAGTGTATTATACATTTTTTTCATTGATAGTATTTTGTGTAGATTGATTTAGTTGTAATTTTTTTGTCAACAATTTTAATTCCACTTTGTACCAATGTGAACAAATAAAAAGGGGTCTGAATACTTTTGCAAGACACTGCATCTCATGAAAAGTACAACTTGACTGCAAAAGACAGGTTGGAATGTCTGACTGAAATACTGGACAAATCAACCTTTTTTGTAATAAATTAGTTTTGTTTGAATTTATTGATAAAATGCGGGACATGATTGTTTGGTTGCGGGACAAATGGCCAAAATGCGGGACTGTCCAGCACAATCCGGGACATGTGGTCACCCTATTCACGCTACAGAAACAGGAGATAGGCTCCTGCCCTACGGGCCATTCTGGCTCGGACAAGGCTTACTTACCAACTCATTTTAACTGGTAGGATTTTTAGAGACATTTAATAATACATTGAAGGATATTTGTAGTGAGCTGTTGTCTTCGGGGTAAAAATGTGTGATTTTTGCCAATTCCCCAGCTTTTGGGCTTCCTGAGGGGAAAACAAGTAGAAACATTTTAAGGATTGTTGACATGGACAGAGTCTCTCTTTTTAAAAACATATATGTTATTAAAGCATAGTATGACAATGTTATAATATAAATAATTTCAAATCACAACTTCATTGTGACGCACAAGCATTTCGCTACACTCGCATTAACATCTGCATGTGTGACAAATAAATTTGATTTGAAAAGAGTGTGTGTGGTTGTGTATTACCTTCCAATCTGCATGTTTTTCCTGAAAAGCCTCCTTGGAACTGCACCTTTAATTCTGACACTCTGACGGGCTGTGGGAATTCAAGAGTAACCCACTGAGAATCACCCTGTAAAAAGGGAAAGTAGTGACAGTGTTATGGGTAGTCAGAATATGGTCCTCTGTAGCTCAATTGGTAGAGCATGACTGTATGTCACTTTGGATAAAAGTGTCCGCTAAATGGCATATATTATTATTATTATGATGATGATATTAATTGTTTCAACCTGAGCTCAGCAATAAGTACATCTTTCCCTAAAACTCACATCCAGTTGTGATACAGCCTGGTATTGAACCAGGGTCTGTAGTGACGCCTCTACCACTGAGATGCAGTGTCTTAGACCGCTGCGCCACTCGGGATGAAGATGTTGCTGCACTCCCAATTATTCCATTATCCCAACTGACAAATCGAGAAGATTGAAATAGTGCTCATTTTTAATTAAACTGCCTTTTTCGTCCTCATGCTAGGCTAAAGCAACCCATTGGATTCCATAGCTACTCAACCCAACACGTCGCATTTTCATGGAATCCAATGGGCTGCTTTAGCCTAGCATGAGGATGAATACAGCAGTTTAATTCAAAACTGGCAGTACATCAATTTTCTCGATTTGTCAGTTGGGATAATTAGGAGTACAGCAATATCTTCCATCCCTGGATTGAGGTATGTTTTTTTTTAACCATATCCCACACCGGCTCAACTGTGCCTATATTATGGCAGCAGAGCATTTTGACCTGTAGGGAAAGATGTACATTCTTGAGCTTAGGTCATAACAATTCTGGCTATCCTATGTTATGGGGTAGCTACTAGCTAGCCTCTGGCAACATGCTTTCACCTCACCTTTGTGAGCAGAGGCTAGGGGTAGCCAAATAATAATACTAGTATTAATATCATAACCACATAGCGCATCCTAATGAGCTCTCCTCCAGGTGTGCACTCAGTCACTACTCCCCATAAATTGAATTAGATTAATCTTGGCCTGGGATAGATCCAAATACCAGTCATTTACTTTCAAATTCATGAAGGGAAGTGAACAAGTGCACACTTCGTGGAGAAGGAGAGGCAATAGAGACGCAAGCAAATGTGCCGATGCTGGCCCTCTTGCGGTATGCGCGGCTATATTTTGATTGTAGATACCTGGTCAGAGTTCCAGCAAGTTTCTTCATTTGAGTCAAACATGTACTTCTTCCCAAATTGCTTGACATCTCTGTTTAAAACCGAGCTTACTCTGTAGAAAACAAAAAGACACAGCAATTTTACAGTCATGACATCATCATGCTGCAGCAGGACTGCTACATGTTTATTCTGGGATGTTAAAGAGAGATTTCAACATTGAGCATAGCTGAGGAAGCCTCAATTCCATTCTCTTCTATCGAGGCGTAGTTGGTCCGAGGACCTTACATGTTCTGTTTAAAGAAAATTTGGCTCTGGAAGCCAAAACAGCCAAAAACTCAATCTAAACTTGAATCCATTCTCAATTGCGGTATGGTTCTAGAAACATAAATCCCTCTACTTTCAAATCACATCAAAATAATGATTATTTTAACACAGTTGCAAGCTGACAGTATTTACAAAGATTTATTTAACTAAACCAAGATAGACCACAGCCTGTCGTTTCCAGTGGCCAAAACAAGCAAGGAGGGGGCAGAGCTAAGCATGAGCTAGCGAGATCCTATTGGCGCGTTCTAGCATCATCTGCATATTTCTGTTAGGAACGCCAACTTTGAAGCGCGCGTGTGCAATAACTCAATTCGCCTTTGCACTCTTTCTAAACAACGTGATTTTTTAACACTTTTGCAAAGGGTAAAGTCTACAAACTTTAGTCCACTCTGTTCATGACAAATTCCAGTTCTGTGAACATCAACCTGTATTGGAGATCAAATGTTTCAATGACAACATTTGCAGATTCCATCTTCTCCCACTGCCCGCCAGCAGTACATATTTGGTAGTGAGTGGAAACGCCAAGCGGATGCTTCACACTATTTCTCAGTTACAACGCCTTTGTGGCGTCTGTCTTCCGACACAGGTAATAGGAGACGCAGTTAGCAGAGGTTCCCACCAAGCGTCAGAGCTCTTAACAAAACTCCCGCATACAGAAGACGCCTTCATCGAATGACTATGTAATGTGATGGGACTTAAAAGCTGGCAACAACATTGGATCACCATCAGTCGATTCTGAGAACGTTTACCTGTACAACTGCGGTCCTTCCGCGGGGTTCATTTTGACGTTTTTATTTAAAGTATGACTTTTTCCTCTTGTTGTTCGTACTATATAAACATATTCAATTGGCACATGCACTGAGTTGAGCGCCACAAATGAGGAAAACGTCGGAGGTTGGATTCGATAAAAGTAACGTATTAAGTAGGGAATTTGAGCACTCAGCGGAAGGACCAGCAGTTGTACAGGACCTTTTTACATAATAGTCTGATGGGGACAACGTCGTAGCTAATCCCGCGACCTGATATCAAAACTCAATTCGCCTCGATTTACGAGAACTGAGTTCAGCATAATGTCAGACGCTTATTTGGGGGCTAACAGAGAAACACGTTTATTTTTCACTGTTAATCAAATGTGGCGACAAATCTAAAGGTATAACGTTAGATATCTTACTCGCAACAGTGTTAAAATGCCAAACTATAACACGTTGTCTTACCTGCTCTGTGTTTCACTGCAAATCAATGAGGACGCCATCTCTGATCTCACAACTGAGGGCAAGTTGCCGTATAGAGATTAAGCTCTTCTATGTACGACGGTACTGGCAAAGGACTTCAACACGATTTACCCGTTCTCCACTAGATGGCAATCGTGTTCCTTTCTATTTTTCATATCTCATCCATGGCGCTTATATCAAAGACAGTACAGTATGATAGGCTAAAACGGCTTCTCCAATATAAATCCCCGATCACAGCTGTAGGCAACGTTGGAGAGCAAAGCTCATGCGTAGAAACGGTCTCTCGCGCAGAACTGCGCATGTGCAGGCGTCAAATCAAAGGCACTCCTTTGACAAAGTTGTTTTTGACAAATGAAAACGTGTCAGTTCGTCACTTTCACGAGGTTGGAGTAATAATATGGTCAACTACTTAAGACATTGGCTCGAATATACGCTGTCCCTTTATATTTCGAGAAAATTAACAATTTAGGAAGAATTGTTCACTTCTCTCAATGACTTCTCAAACCACGGCCTAGTCTGTTTTACAAGCGTTCCCGGAAGTCTTGCGATGTTGCAACTTCTGGGTTTATAAACTCTGTGCAAAAGATGTTACAAGGTCAGCGCTAAAGGACATCCTCCTTTTTTTTAAAGCTGCAAGCCCGTCAAGTAATCTAAAGTTTCTAAACCCTAGGTTGCTACGCAATCATTTCAGTTTGCCACTGTATCTATTGCTCACTTGCAGGCCCAGGTCTAAATAATCTTAAAGGCTGTGGCAGTTAAACACAGGAAGTTAAAATCAAATCAAATGTATTTATAAAACCCTTTTTACATCCGTAGATGTCACAAAGGGCTTATACAGAAACCCATCCTAAAACCTCAAACAGCAAGCAATGCAGATGTAGAAGCACGGTTGCTAGGAAAAACTCCCTAGAAAGGCAAGAAGCCAGGAAGAAAGGAACCAGAGAGGAACCAGGCTCTGAAGGGTGGTCAATCCTCTTCTGGCTGTGCCGGGTGGAGATTATAAGAGTACATGGCCATTAAGGCCAGATTGTTCTTCTAGATGTTCAAACATTTGCAGATGACCAGCAGGGTCAAATAATAATCACAGTGGTTGTAGAAGAGTGCAACAGGTCAGTAAATGTCAGTTCGCTTTTCATAGCCGAGTTCGAGACAGCAGGTGTGGTCTTGCTTTGCAATGTTAACATATGTTTCCCATGCCAATAAAGCTATTGAATTTATTTGAATTGGAGTTGAAAACAGCAGGTCTGGGACAATGTAGCACAACCGGTGAACAGGTCAGGGTTCCATAGCCGCAGGCAGAACAGGTTGACTTGGGACAGGCAGGAGTCATCAGGCCAGGTAGGCATGGTCCTAGGGCTCAGGTCCTCCGGGAGGGAAGGGAGAGAGAGAATTAGAGACAGCATACTTAAATTCACTCAGGACACCAGATAAGACAGGAGAATTACACCAGATATAACAGACAGACCCTAGTCCTCCGGCACAAAGACTATTGTAGCATAGATACTGGAGGCTGAGACGGGGGGGTTGGAGGACACTGTGGCCCCCGTCCGACGATACCCCCGGACAGGGCCAACCAGGCAGGATATAACCCCACCCACTTTGCCAAAGCACAGCCCCCACACCACTAGAGGGATATCAACAGACCACCAACTTACTACCCTGAGACAAGGCTGAGTATAGCCCATGATGATCTCCTCCCCCGCACGAGCCCAAGGGGGAGCAAGACCTGACAGGAAGATCACGTCAGTGACTCAACGCACTCAAGTCGAGTATAGCGCAATAAAGCCTGGCACCACGTGACGCACCCCTCCTAGAAACGGCACTAGTAAGCCAGTGATGAGGCGCCATAATATGGTCAGAGGCAGAGAACCCCAGTGGAGAGAGGGGAGCTGGCCAGGCAGAGACAGCAAGGGCGGTTCGTCATTCCAGTGCCTTGCCATTCACCTTAACACCCCTGACTACACTCAATCATAGGACCTACTGAAGAGATGAGTCTTCAATAAAGACTTAAAGGTCGAGACCAAGTCTGAGTTTCTCACATGGATAGACAGGCCATTCCATAAAAATGGAGCTCTATAAGAGAAAGCTCTGCCTCCAGCTGTTTGCATAGAAATTCGAGGGACAATAAGGAGGCCTGCAACTTGTGACCGTAGCGTACGTGTAGGTATGTATGGCAGGGCAAAATTGGAGAGAAAGGTAGGAGCAAGTCCATGTAATGCTTTGTAGGTTAGCAGTAAAACCTTGAAATCAGGCCTAGCCTTAACAGGAAGCATGTGTAGAAAGGCTAGCACCGGAGTAATATTATCACATTTTGGGGTTCTAGTCAAGATTCTAGCAGCCGTATTTAACAATAACTGAAGTATAATTTGTGATTTATCTGGGTAGCTGGAGAGTAGTGCATTGCAGTATTCTAATTTAGAAGTGACAAAAGCATGGATTAGCTTTTTCACATTTTTGCAATGTTATGAAGATGGAAAAAAGCTGCCCTTGAATTATTCTTGATATGTTCGTCAAAAGAGAGATCGGGGTCCAGAGTAACGCAGAGATCCTTCACAGTTTTCAGAAGAGGCAATTTTGGGTCTTCACCATGTTTAATTGAAATGTAAAGCTGTGTGTCGTCTGCATAGCAGTGAAAGTTGACATTGTGTTTCCGAATGACATCACCAGTAGTTAGAATAGAATATATAGTGAAAACAATAGTGGTCCTAAAATGGAACCTTGAGGAACACCAAAATGTACAATTGATTTGTCAGAGGACAAACCATCCACAGAGACGAACTGATATATTTCTGACAGATAAATTCTAAACCAGGCAAGAACATGTCCATGTAGACCAATTAGAGTTTCCAATCTCTCCAAAAGAATTTGCTGATCGATGGTGTCAAAAGCGGCACCAAGGTCTAGGAGCACGAGGACAGGTGAAGAGCCTTGGTCTGACGCCATTAAAAGGTAATTTACCACCTTCAAGAGTGCAGTCTCGGTACTATGATGGGGTCTAAAACCAGATTGAAGTGTTTTGTATACATTATTTGTCATCAGGAAGGCAGTGAGTTGCTGCGCAACAGCTTAAAAAAAATATTCAATATAGGCCAATATTTTTTTTACATTTTCCGGGTCAAGGTTTGGCTGTTTCAAGAAAGGCTTTTATAACTGCCACTTTTAGTGAGTTTGGTACACATCCGTAAGATAGAGAACCGTTTATTATGTTCAACATCGGAGCCAATCACAGGAAGTAGCTCTTTCAGTAGTTTAGTTGGAATAGGCTCCAGTATGCAGCTGGAAGGTTTAGAGGCCATGACTATTTTCGTGAATGTGTCAAAAGACACAGGACTAAAAAACTTGAGTGTCTCCATTGATCCTAGGTCTTGGCAGTTCTGTGCAGACTCAGGACAATTGAGCTTTGGAGAAATACGCAGATTCAAGGAAGAGTCTGTAATTTGCTTTCTAACGATCATGATCTTTTCATCAAAGAAGTTCAGGAATTCATCACTGTTTAAGTGAAAGCCATCCTCTCTTTGGGAATGCTGCTTTTTAGTTAGCTTTACGGCAGAACCAAAACTTTTTGGGGGATTGTTCTTATTCTCCTCAATTAGGTTGGAAAAGTAGGCTGATCAAACAGCAGTGAGGGCTCTTTGATATTGTACAGTACTGTCTTTCCAAGCTAGTCGGAAAACTTACAGTTTGGTGGAGCGCCATTTCCGCTCTAATATTCTGGAAGCTTGCTTCAGGGCTTGGGTATTTTCTGTATACCAGGGAGGGAAGATCTTGTGACAAATGTTTTTAGGGGTACTACTGCATCTAGGGTTTAACGGAACGTTAAATTTAAATCAAATTCTGACATTTTTTCCACTAATTGATCTTTTGACCGATCACATATCTTTTCACATCATATCTTTTTCAAAGCTGATCTGATTGGTCAAAAGTTTAAAAAAATTATCAGAATTGGTCTGCCTGTTTGAAAGCAGCCTGTGTGTAGGGATCCATGTAGGCATACTATTGTATGGTTCAAATAAATTATGTAAAAAAGGTGGCAAACAAGCCAGGCTGATTGGTGACATACTATCAATTGAGAAATTTTGTGACTAAACCTAAAATAATAAATGATATTACCAAAACAAGATAAATTACATAAAAACAAGGGGAAACACTTTAGAGCACCTTCAATTATATTATGGACTGAAAACCCAATTCATCTCCATCGTTCATTGAAGTTGATGGGTCATTTATAACAAAACCTTTTGATATAGCCAATCATTTCAATGACTATTTCACCGGTAAAGTGGACAAACTGAGGAGTGAAATGACAACATTGAACAGTAAACCATCATATGTGTATTGAAACTCTAATAATGAAAGAGAAGGATTGCCATTGTGTGGAAGAGGTGGAAAAACGGTTGTTATCCATCAATAATGAAAAGCCACCAGGTATAGACAACCCAGATGGGAAACTATTGAGAATGCTAGCAGACTGTATTGCCACCTCTAATTGCCATGTCTTTAACCAAGGCCTAAAGGAGTGTGTGTGTCAACAGGTGTGGAAGGAAGCTAAAGTAATTCCACTGCCTAAATATATTAAAGCACCCTTTGCTGGCCCAATCAGTTTTGCCTGTTCTTAGTAAACTTACGGAGAGAATTGTGTTTGAACAAATAGAATTGCTATTTTTTAAAGAGCAAGTTAACTACTGACTTTCATCATGCATATAGGGAAGGGCACTCAACTTGTACTGATTATGAACCTCTGTCAGTTCAGATTATCACGACTCAGGATATGACCCAGATGCAGACACAGGAGGCGGATAGTACATTTTTCAAAAATGTATTATAGCACGGGGCAAAGGGCAGGTCGAGTACAGGCAGAGGTTCGTAATCAGGTCAGAATCAGGCAGGTACAGGATGGCAGGCAGGCTCGGGGTCATGGTAAACAGAGGTTCATAATCAGGTCAGAATCAGGCAGGTACAGGATGGCAGGCAGGCTCGGGGTCATGGTAGACAGAGGCTCATAATCAGATCAGAGTCAGGCAAGTACAAGATGGCAGGCAGGCTCGGGGTCAGGGTAGACAGAGGTTCATAATCAGGTCAGAGTCAGGCAGGTACAGGATGGCAGGCAGGCTCGGGGTCAGGGTAGACAGAGGTTCATAATCAGGTCAGAGTCAGGCAGGTACAGGATGGCAGGCAGGCTCGGGGTCAGGGTAGGCAGAAATGGTCAGAACCGGGAAAACAAACACTTGGGAAACAGGAAAATGGGAAAGCACGCTGGTAAGACCTGACAAGACAAGACGAATTGGCAACAGGCAAACAGAGAACACAGATATAAATGCTCAGGGGATAATGGGGAAGATGGGCGACATCTGGAGGGGGTGGAGACAAGCACAAAGACAGGTTAAACCGATCAGGGTGTGACACAGATGACCGATGATTAGCTAAAATGAACGGATAATAAGATGATAGTTGGAACTCTATTGTTAGATTTCAGAGCAGCCATTGATGTTATTGATCATAATTTGTTATTGAAAAAAACTCTTTACATCCCCTGCCATCACATGGTTGGAGAGTTATTTATCCAATACAACTCAGAGAGTATCCGTCAATGGAAGCTTCTCTAACATCAGATATGTACAGTGCGGTATCCCTTAGGGCAGTTGCCTTGGGCCGTTATTGTTCTATATTTTTACAAATGATTTGCCACTTGTCTTACAAGACTCTACACATCAGCACTTTCAGCCAGTGAGCTCACTGAGAAGCCTAGCATGGAGCTAATCAGTGTCAGAATGGGTAATTAACAACAAACTGGTCTTAAATACATCTAAAACCAAAATCATTGTATTTGGTTCAAAGCATTCCCTTAGACCTAAACCTCAACTGGAGTTGTGCATAAAAGGTTTGACCATGGAACAAGTTGAAGAGGCTGAAATCCTAGGAGTAACATTTGATGGTCAAGTCATATTGACAAAGTTGTTGTGAAGATGGGGAGAGGTATGTCTGTTACAAAAAGATCTGCATTTTTGACACAAAGATCAACTGTACTAGATGTTCAGGCTTTGGTCTTGTCCCATATTGATTGCAGCAAAGAAAGACCTATGGACAAAAGAGAGATTATTTTTATTTGTCAAACGACAGCCAAGCATCGATGATCATGTCACCAGAATAAGACCCTCAATGTTTATTGGAAAGGAGCATCAAGCTCATCACCGTGCACTATCACCACCCTGTGATGTTCATCATAACTTATTTCATCTGTAGCCTAATAAACTGCATGCATTCTCGACGAATCTTAGTTGGATTACCACACGTCATCATGTGACTCCCAGTTTACTTCGATATGATGGTTAATAAATCAACATTTCTCGCATAATTTACTTTACCGACACAAAACGATCACACATTGTCTATCGTATTTAGTTTTGTCAACATTTGGAAAAATGTTTGTTTCCATCAGGCCTGTCAATTAAATGTTTTACCCGACATGTACTTTACTTGCATAAAAACGTTGGATGAACACTTGGTTAGAGTTGAAGACTTTTCTTTGATTCATAAAAGTGCAGTGAAATGGCTTAGGAACTCTGTGCACACCTTGAAGAGGTGTGTGGTCACTTGGAGACTCCAGTTAGTGTTCTCACTCAAACCCTTGTCATTTTTTGGTCTTATGTACCAAACATTTTCCAGGAATAGTCTAATGTTACTGAATGTATCCAGAGTATTTTCAGATTCTGTTATCAACAAATGAGGCAAAAAGTACAGTACACTTTTGGATTCAGTGAACTCACCTTTTGTTCAAATACTTTTCCCATAATCTCCAAACTGTTCCCTTTCAATTGCTTCCATGGTTATGCATATGCTTTTCATATTTCTTCTGTTAGAAACATTTCAATTTATCCTTATCCATATACGCCAATTCTCGAGAGTGTAAAGGGTTAGCATAACGGCACCTGGAGGGGAAGGGGTGATAGAGGTGGTCCTGTTTTCGAAGGAGCTAATTCTCACCCCAGATGGACTTCCTGCTGAGATTTGGTCATGGTGATCCCCGCTCTGCAGATAATCAATAAGTCTGAATTACAAAACCTGATGGAGTCAAGTCTGTGTGACCATTGCCATCGGTGAGGGATGGCGGTTATAGGGGTTGGGCCAGCAAAACTGTAGGAGCTTTCCCCTTCACACCTTCACTTGCACTGCACCACAATGATTCAACAACAAAGTGAGTGGCCAGATCATGGTTGATTTTGATAATATGCCAATGGTCTGGCTCAAGCCAAGAACTGGGGCTGTGTGAGGGAGGGAGAAAGAGACAGAGATAGATAATTAGTGATCTAAATCTAGGATGTTAAATGGTATTCCCTCCAACCTGTGTATTGAACCATACACACAGTTATTGGGGAGGGGGGATGGCGATAGTGAGAAACATGGAGCAGTAGAGCGAGAGTGAGAGATAGGTGAGGTAGGTGAGGAGTGTGGGTCTGTTTACCCGTCACTGGGGAGATAAATAAGCCTGGCCTTACGGGCCGGTTTGAGGTTTGATCTATCCCAGCCAGGGTTTACGAGCTATGTGCACTTGTGCAGATTGTCCTGATGAGGAGGGTCATTAATCCAAGCTGCTTGCTGAGGGACAGCGTACTCTGCCTGGCAGCTGGAAACAGATTTAGGTCTGCAGCACCTGGCTAAATGACAAACTATCTGACAGGTTGAATGAACTAACCTTGTTTGCAGTTCTGCTTGATAAAAATCATCCGGGAGGGCTAACCTGGATGCTTTTGAGGGAATGGGGGTATTCATTGAGGCTGGTCTATGTGTGGATTGGAAACACTCTAAGACAAAACAAATAGGTTACGTACCTTCTCCCATTTATATGGGAGACTGTTACCTACTCATTTTAAGTAAAGCGGTTGTGATAGCTTTTAGTTAATAATATGAAGTGAAACACAGTTGCTCAGAGGCCCAGACGCAGGTCTTTATTGAATTTGGGAAGGAAATGAGAGTGACACAATGTTTTTATGCAGTCGTAAATCATTTGGTTTAGACAACATTTGGTGAGCTCTGAGGCTCCCCTTTTTAATAGAGCAGAAAATGGGGAGAAATGTAAGACACATCTGCTTGTGCCGGAGCAATTAGCCGTGTGTCTGAGTCTGTGCCGCTGTTCCTGGCAGAGCTACTCGCTCATCTCAACTCCGAAATGTTCTGCTCCAATTTGAGTGAGGTTCTTAATTAAACCATTAAGAAGCAAAGCATTTGCACAATATTCTCTGCTGCCTTCATGACAAAGCACAATCACTTGTAATTTATTCGCTTACAACTGCAATCAATGGATTTTAGGCATTCTCTGTCTTATTGTGTATATGTGCGCTTCCCTCATTTCAGAGGAGTAGCAGGCTTACATTATTGGCCAAGAGACATTATTGGCCTAGGTGGACATGCATGCCTACAGTGCCTTTCGAAAACTATTCAGACCCCTTGACTTTTTCCACATTTTATTACGTTACAGCCTTATTCTAAAATTGATTCAATTGTTTTTTTCACTCATCAATCTACACAAAATACCCCATAATGACAAAGCAAAAACAGGTTTAGACATTTTGGCAAATTTATTACAAATAAAAAACAGAAATATCAAATGTACATAACTATTCAGACCCTTAACTCAGTTCTTTGTTGAAGCACCTTTGGCAGCGATTACAGCATCAAGTCTTCTTGGGTATGACACTACAAGCTTGGCACACCTGTATTTGGGGAGTTTCTCCCATTCTTCTCTATAGATCCTCTCAATCTCTGTCAGGTTGGATGTGGAGCGTTGCTGCACAGCTATTTTCAGGTCTCTCCAGAGATGTTCGATCGGGTTCAAGTCCAGGCTCTTGCTGGGCCACTCAAGGACATTCAGAGACTTGTCCCGAAGCCACTCCTGCGTTGTCTTGGCTGTGTGCTTAGGGTCGTTGTCCTGATGGAAGGTGAACCTTCGCCCCCAGTCTGAGGTCCTGAGCGCTCTGGAGCAGGTTTTTATCAAGGATCTCTCTGTATTTTGCGCCATTCATCTTTGCCTCAATCCTGACTCCCAGTCCCTGCTGCTGAAAAACATCCCCACAGTAGGATTCTGCCACCAACATGCTTCACCATAGGGATGGTGGCAGGTTTCCTACAGATGTGACGCTTGGCATTCAGGCCAAAGAGTTCAATCTTGGTTTCATCAGACCAGAGAATCTTGTTTCTCATGATCTGAGAGTCTTTAGGTGCCTTTTGGCAAACTCCGAGTGGACTGTCATGTGCTTTTTACTGAGGAGTTGCTTCTGTCTGGCCACACTACCATAAAAAATGATCAGATTAATATTGCCATTGAGAAAATTCAAAACAAAACGAGACATGACCTTTTTCAAGGTCAGTCTCGCAAAAAGACGCATTCTTGCGTTCTAACTACCCACTATTCAAAGCGCTCTGAACAAATTAAGGGAATCGTTCTCAAACATTGGCACATTCTAAAATCCGATGATAGTCTTGGTAATGTGTTCTCGAACCTTCCCTTGGTCATATTCTCGCGGGGCAGAAATCTCAGAGACCAATTGGTACACTCTGATTTACCACCCCAAGATATTCCTGATCAACGTCTATTTGCGCCCCTACTGGATGGAAATTACAAGTGTAATGGCTGTGCTCAATGCAATGGCACTTATAAATGTAAATCCTTCAAACACCCACAAACAGGGAAATCGATCCCAATCAAAGGTGTTATTACGTGCTCCACTAAGGCAGTTATTTATCTTATAACTTGTCCTTGTGGTGAAAATGATGTGGGTAAAACAAAGCGTGAATTAAAAGTACGTATCTCAGAGCATCGTAGCACCATTAGGTGCAAAAACTTGACTTACCTAGTTGCGGCCCACTTTATGGAAGCAAACCACTCGATTTCGTCTCTGCGTTATATTGGCATCGAATATGTCACCCTCCCTAGGAGAGGGGGTGACCTTGATAATTTATTGTTAAAACGAGAGGTGGCCTGGATCTTTAATTTAAAGACCCTTGCTCCCTTCGGTCTCAATGTAGACTTTGATTTGAAGCCATTCTTGTGATTTTTGTGACTTTGCCATTGTAATTGTTTGTAAGCTTGTGTAGTCTAAAATGTATCTATGATGGTATGCTATCCATTTGTTCTTTTGTATGTTCTTTGTATGCCATTTTTATATTTCAGAGTTAACCAATGATATTAGGCCACATTTGGCCATGATTACAGACACCTGTGTGTCTTCTGACACTATATAAACGAGCCATCTCGCAGTGTTTGTGATCATACCCTGATGAAGACAGCTTGCCTGTTGAAACGTTGGATATTACATTTTTGCATCTGAGCTCCTAGAGTGTGCGGCTCTCCCTTATTTTCAAGCACACTACCATAAAGGCCTGATTGGTGGAGTGCTGCAGAGATGGTTGTCCTTCTGGACTGTTATCCCATCTCCACAGAGGAACTCTAGAGCTCTGTCAGAATGACCATCAGGTTCTTGGTTACCTCCATGACCAAGGCCCTTCTCCCCCGATTGCTCACTTTGGCCAGGCGGCCAGCTCTAGGAAGAGTCTTGGTGGTTCCAAACTTCTTCCATTTAAGAAGCATTGAAGCTCCCCAAGAACACAGTGGTGTTCTTGGGGAGCTTCAATGCTGCAGAATTTTTGTTGGTACCCTTCCTCAACACAATCCTTTTTTTTATTTAATCAATTTTAGAAGAAGGCTGTGACGTAACAAAATGTGGAAAAGGTCAAGGGGTCTAAATACTTTCCGAAGGCCCTGTATCCTGCTCTAAATTACAAAGACTGTTCCGTAATTCCTTTCTTTCTTTCTTTTACAAGAGGGGGTACAATAAAAGAAAGTACAACACCAAATGGAGCCAAAAAGTTGGCTAAATCAAGAATGATACATGAAACTGGAAGTATATTCAGGGATATGTTTGAAGGACTTTGAACAACTGAATACTATGGTTCTGCACACACTCGTATTCATCCAAATCTCATTATTCTACCAAAAAGTGTATGATAATGAGTCAGACAAAAAATTATTTTGAAATTGACAGTGGAGCGTGTGCCTCAGTTCCCCAATGATGAAAAGTAAAATGCTAATTTTAGACCATTATGGTTACTGAAGAGCTAGTGGAGTGCAATTTTGAGTTCCTGCCTTCTATGCAAAACCTCATATTCTCTCTGAACCATGCAATAAGATTACAGGAGTAGAGACTGATTAGAGATCATTAGTGTTTTGTATTTACATATCTATGAACCAGTGGCGGTAGGTGCCACATTTTTTTTTATGAGCATGTTTTTATTTCTATTACAGCATATTGGATGACTCTCATTCATATTCAATTCACCCAGTTCAATGTAACAGCAACATTTTTCCCTATACCCATCATGAGGTTGCTACAACCTAGCCTATGAATGAACGTTTACAATAGATGCACACAGGTCGAGAAAAACATTTGAGGTGACTGACAGTGACATTCAATACCGCCTTGCACACTCTTGCCTGCATCTAGCTAATATAAGGTGTAATCATTTGTCCAACAGTTGCAAACGAGAGTTTCTATTGGACAAATTCAGGTATGTTTATCCCCGTTTTGATCCGTTTCCTTCCGTTTAAGAAACGTTTTTCAACAGAATTGGCGGAATTAATACACCCCTGATCACCCGTAAACAGAGTTCACTGTCATAACAGCCACGTAGAACTCCTTCTCTTCCCTGCGCTTGTCACACCTGCATGTGACCAGGCGAAAAAACGTTCCAAGCCAAACCGCTACGCACAGCCTACATCTTTGTCACCATATTAGCTAAAGTAACGTCATAGTCAGCTTAGATAATATAACAGACGCATTAGTAAACACGCTACAATCATGCAGTAACATTAGTATACAGTCATGTAAGCAGTTACACCGGCGGTCCCCGGTGGCAATAAATGTAATATCAAAAGCTTACCTTAACTTGGAAGAGTTCCAGTTTGTGTTGGAAGGTCATAGCCAGCTAACTAACATAGCATCCCTCTGTTTGAGCAGGGTGTTTCAGTAGGCTAAACTAGAAGCTGGGTGATTCTGCAACTTCGGGCACTTGGGCACGGCAATCTTTCAGAAATTAAAATGTTTTGAAACACCATTTTCCCAGTATTATAATCGTATTTCATTTGTCTATAAATAATATCCGATAATGGCTGCGATCGTACTATTCAAGAATTTATATATCTTCGTCATTTTTCTCAGACAGCCATAGACCAATGTCATTTCCATCACATCATTAAACATCCATTTTAGTTGAAAATGAAATATCATACAATTATTTTATAACACATTTGTTATACATTTGTACATTAACTTGCATTGAATATTATTTTAAGTGCTTTTTAAGGTTTTTCAAAAATTAATAATTCAACACAATGCCTAAAAAATGTATAAACTTGCCTTTGTGACAGCTGAAATATTTATCATAAAACAATAAGATATTTCCACCCAACCTTTTTGTGAGATTATGATAACAACCATATGATTTCCCTATCTAAAACAAATCAATCAATGTAAATTATACATAATATACTAATTTACCAAAAAATATGGGTGTGGTGGAAATGACAAGGTGTGTCACGTCCTGACCAGTAAAGAAGTTATTTGTTATTGTAGTTTGGTCAGCATGTGGCAGGGGGTGTTTGTTTAATGTGTTTCGGGGTTTGTTGGGCAATGTTCTATGTTAGTCTATGTCTGTGTCTAGTTGATCTATTTCTATGCTTAGTTTATTGGTTTGCCCTTCTTCAATTGGAGGCAGCTGCTTCTCGTTGCCTCTAATTGAAGGTCCTATTTAGTAGGGGGGTTTTTGTGGGTAGTTGTTCCATATGTGTAGCTGTGTGCCTCACAGGACTGTTTTCTCGTCGTTGTTTTGGGTTTTCATCTTAATAAAGAAGATGAGTATTCACATTCCTGCTGCGCCTTGGTCCCATCTTTACGACGAGCGTGACAAGGTGTGGTGGAAATGACATCTATGTAAAAAACATATGAAAACAATATTTTATTGCAAACATTTTTAACAAAAACCATTGTAGAACATGTAATTCTTTTAAGAAAAAGTAAGATTCCAAAAGTGGGCAGAGCTCAAGGAAGTAGGCCAGTGAGAATCACCAAAGTGAACTGCCTGGATTTCACTGGTGTATTTACACAGTTAGTTCTCTCAGTGGCACAACTTTGGTTTTATAAGTGGGGGGGGGGATAATTATTATAATTTGTTTTATCCAGTCGGATAAACACTCCAAACAGCCTACCCGACCGCTCAGAGGTTTCTGCATGGTCCTAAAGCACACCGCTGCCTCATTTTGTATCACATTCAAATGATAAAACTGGAGGGGACAAAAATGCAATTTCAGAATGTGAGGGGGACATGCCCCCCGTCCCCATTGAAAGTTGCACTCCTGAGTTCTCTGCAAAGTCAATATGCACAATGATCTCCTCTTTCCGCAGATTCTCTTTTAATTCTCTCAGTTTGGAGTATTGGTGTCGGAAGTTGTACATGTGTTTCCCCAACTTCTCTTTCAATCCTTTGGAGAAGTCCTCCAGTAGAATATGCAGTGTGCCACATACCTTTTCTTATACTGTCAAATGTACAGTGAACTTCTCCATTTCCCTCTTTGTTTTTCCTTCTCTCTCTCTTCAGCTTTGTTTTTCCACTCAAACCACCATGTCTGCTCACCAGCATCAGGTTCTCACAGAACAAAGACTCAAGGTTCTCATTGTTGCTGCAGCTGATCACTTTGTGATGCTGTAGTTTGTCCGCCATGAACTGGAGGTTGGCGTGCGTTTTGCAGAGGCATGTCTCCCTATCCTGGACTGTTGGCTTGACAACCCAAAAATACGTATTTTAAAGAATTCATAGTAGGACATTTTAATCTCTGAATATTCCCTCTTAAAATCATGATAAAGGTTCTGAATTGTGCCATTCAATAAGTGCTTCTGCTTTTTTTTCTTGTTCCTCGTTAGTGTATCCTTTTTCCTTGTTGTTGCTCTACTGTTGACATTACGTTCATAGAATCGAGTGATTTTACTCTTCTGTGGTGGCTGTGCTAACCTCTCTGGGCCAGTGGGACGCTTGCGTCCCACCTACTCAAAAGCCAGTGTAATCCCGTGGCGCGATATTCAAATACCTTAGAAATGCTATTACTTCAATTTCTCAAACATATTACTATTTTGCACCATTTTAAAGACAAGACTCTCGTTAATCTAACCACACTGTCCGATTTCAAAAAGGCTTTACAACGAAAGCAAAACATTAGATTATGTCAGCAGAGTACCCAGCCAGAAATAATCAGACACCCATTTTTCAAGCTAGCATATAATGTCACATAAACCCAAACCACAGCTAAATGCAGCACTAACCTTTGATGATCTTCATCAGATGACAATCCTAGGACATTATGTTATACAATACATGCATGTTTTGTTCAATTAAGTTCATATTTATATCAAAAAACAGCTTTTTACATTAGCATGTGACTAGCATGTGACTAGCATTCCCACCGAACACTTCCGGTGAATTTACTAAATTACTCACGATAAACGTTCACAAAAAACATAACAATTATTTTAAGAATTATAGATACAGAACTCCTTTATGCACTCGCTATGTCCGATTTTAAAATAGCTTTTCGGTGAAAGCACATTTTGCAATATTCTGAGTAGATAGCCCGGCCATCACAGGCTAGCTATTTTGACACCCACCAAGTGTGGTACTCACCAAACTCCGATTTACTATTAGAAAAGTTTGATTACCTTTGCTGTTCTTCGTCAGAATGCACTCCCAGGACTTCTACTTCAATAACAAATGTTGGTTTGGTTCCAAATAATCCATAGTTATATCCAAATAGCGGTGTTTTGTTTGTGCGTTCAAGACACTATCCGAAGGGTAAAGAAGGGTGACGCGCCCGACGCGTTTCGTGACAAATAATTTCAAAATATTCCATTACCGTACTTCGAAGCATGTCAAACGCTGTTTGAAATCAATTTTTATGGTATTTTTCTCGTAAAAAAGCGATAATATTCCGACCGGGAGTCGTTGTTTTCGTTCAAAGAGAGAGAAAGTAAACATGGTGTCGGCTCGTGCACGCGCCTCCAGTCTCATTGTCCTCAGATCGACCACTTACAAAATGCGCTAATGTTTTTCAGCCATGGCCTGCAAAGCCACCATTCATCGTTCTGGCGCCTTCTGAGAGCCTATGGGAGCGTTAGAAAATGTCACGTTATGCCAGAGATCCCCTGTTTTGGTTAGAGATGATCAAGAAGGCCAAGAAAAAGTCAGTGAGAGCGCTTCCTGTTTGGAATCTTCTCAGGTTTTGGCCTGCCAAATGAGTTCTGTTATACTCACAGACACCATTCAAACAGTTTTAGAAACTTTAGGGTGTTTTCTATCCAAATCAAACACATATGCATATTCTAATTACTGGGCAGGAGTAGTAACCAGATTAAATTGGGTACGTTTTTTATTCGGCCGTGCAAATACTGCCCCCTATCCCCAACAGGCTAATTATGTTATATTGCTTTTTCCTGGTATTGAAGACTTGTTGGCCTGTTTTCATTTTCCCTCAATGCTTTTGCTGAAAATCCAAATTCTCTGTTTGCAGCTTTGACCAGGCCATACTTTCTCAGGATGTTGCCTCTGAGCATTTTTGAAGCCACTTGTTTGTCCTTGGCACTGCGCATTTTTTGATCATTTTGCTTTAACTCTGCAATGATAGCATTTTGAAACAATAAAATCCTTCTCAAGTTCTTCGGAGTTCCCTTCATTTTCTGTTTTGTCGTTGTCTTTGGCGAATCTTGTCTATCCATTTTCTTCATCAGTTGATCATACCTTTTTTTGTATTTCTCAGTTTTCCATTAAGATTTATCAGGTTTGACATTTGTCATGTAAAGATCTCTATGTTTTTGAGCGACCTCTTCCAACCTTTTTCCTTCCAGCAAGTATTAGACTTCTCATTCCTGTTGCAGACTATGAGGAAGGGGTATCAGGGTGTACATCATGGCAGGTAAGTTAGGGGCAGGTATGATGGCCTCATGTTCTGACTGCAGGTCATCTGGTGACTGAGGTGGTGTGTTGCCTGATAGGTAGGTCTCCATCTGGTGACTGAGGTGGTGTGTTGCCTGATAGGTAGGTCTCCATCTGGTGACTGAGGTGATGTGTTGCCTGATAGGTAGGTCTCCATCTGGTGACTGAGGTGGTGTGTTGCCTGATAGGTAGGTCTCCATCTGGTGACTGAGGTGGTGTGTTGCCTGATAGGTAGGTCTCCATCTGGTGACTGAGGTGGTGTGTTGCCTGATAGGTAGGTCTCCATCTGGTGACTGAGGTGATGTGTTGCCTGATAGGTAGGTCTCCATCTGGTGACTGAGGTGGTGTGTTGCCTGATAGGTAGGTCTCCATCTGGTGACTGAGGTGGTGTGTTGCCTGATAGGTAGGTCTCCATCTGGGGACTGAGGTGGTGTGTTGCCTGATAGGTAGGTCTCCATCTGGTGACTGAGGTGATGTGTTGCCTGATAGGTAGGTCTCCATCTGGTGACTGAGGTGGTGTGTTGCCTGATAGGTAGGTCTCCATCTGGTGACTGAGGTGATGTGTTGCCTGATAGGTAGGTCTCCATCTGGTGACTGAGGTGGTGTGTTGCCTGATAGGTAGGTCTCCATCTGGTGACTGAGGTGGTGTGTTGCCTGATAGGTAGGTCTCCATCTGGTGACTGAGGTGTTGTGTTGCCTGATAGGGAGGTCTCCATCTGGTGACTGAGGTGGTGTGTTGCCTGATAGGTAGGTCTCCATCTGGTGACTGAGGTGATGTGTTGCCTGATAGGTAGGTCTCCATTGCAACTGTTCACTTTAAAGTCTGTCTTCTATTCCGTTGGTTGCATTTCCATTGCCATCTCTTGCTTCTTTGTTCTCGCTTGTAAGCTCAGAGATAGATATCACTTCTCCCTTATCTTTTTTCTTCCAGTATCTCTCCCTGTCTTTTTGCAGATGTTCCTGGTATCGTATAGGATAATTTTTTATTTTGTTTATGTCTGTGACCTCTGTGCTGTTTTATGTGGCATCTTCTAAAAACAAAGAAATACTTCTTAAGCTTTCCAATTGTGCACACCTTGGAGCATTTTCTAGATTAAAGTAATTTAAAACATGATTAAATAAGACTAAATTTAAAAAAGTAAATAGTAATAACATAATAGATTTTTGTCATTTCAACCACTTTCTGTCATTTCCATCACAATTAAGTTTGTAATGGAAATGACTGTGATGGAAATGACGCTTCTGCTGTTTTTGGAGAAAAATGACAGACTGCTTAGCATGCTTTGGCCAGTATTACAACTAGCATATGGTTTACACTAAATATATCAAATACAGTTGAAGTCGGAAGTTCCCAGTGGGTCAGAAGTTTACATACACTCAATTAGTATTTGGTAGCATTACCTTTAAATTGTTTAACTTGGGTCAAACGTTTCAGATAGCCTTCCACCAGCTTTCCCCAACAAGTGGGGTGAATTTTGGCCCATTTCTCCTGACAGAGCTGGTGTAACTGAGTCAGGTTTGTCAGCCTCCTTGCTCACACACACCTTTTCAGTTCTGCCCACAAATGTTCTATAGGATTGAGGTCAGGGCTTTGTGATGGCCACTCCAATACCTTGACTTTGTTGTCCTTAAGCCATTTTGCCACAACTTTGGAAGTATGCTTGGGGTCATTGTCCATTTGGAAGACCCATTTGCAACCAAGCTTTAACTTCCTGACTGATGTCTTGAGATGTTGCTTCAATATATCCACATAATTTTCCTGCCTCATGATGCCATCTATTTTGTGAAGTTCACCAGTCCCTCCTGCAGGAAAGCACCCCCACAACATGATGCTGCCACCCCCGTGCTTCACGGTTAGGATGGTGTTCTTCGGCTTGCAAGCATCCCCCTTTTCCTCCAAACATAACAATGGTCATTATGGCCAAACAGTTCTATTTTTGTTGCATCAGACCAGAGGACATTTCTCCAAAAAGTACGATCTTTGTCCCCATGTGCAGTTACAAACCGTAGTCTGGATTTTTTATGGTGGTTTTGGAGCAGTGGCTTCTTCCTTGCCGAGCGGCCTTTCAGGTTATGTTTATATAGGACTTGTTTTACTGTGGATATAGATACTTTTGTACCTGTTGCCTCCAGCATCTTCACAAGGTCCTTTGCTGTTGTTCTGGGATTGATTTGCACTTTTCGCACCAAAGTACGTTCATCTCTAGGAGACAGAACGCTTCTCCTTCCTGAGCGGTATGACGGCTGCGTGGTCCCATGGTGTTTATACTTGCATACTATTGTTTGTACAGATGAACGTGGTACCGTCAGGCATTTGGAAATTGCTCCCAAGGATGAACCAGCCTTGTGGAGGTCTACAATTTCTTTTCTGAGGTCTTGGCTGATTTCTTTTGATTTTCCCATGATGTCAAGGGAAGAGGCACTGAGTTTGAAGGTAGGCCTTGAAATACATCCACAGGTACACCTCCAATTGACTCAAATTATGTCAATTAGCCTATCAGAAGCTTCTAAAGCCATTACATCATTTTCTGGACTTTTCCAAGCTGTTTAAAGGCACAGTCAACATAGTGTATGTAAACTTCTGACCCACTGGAATTGTGATACAGTGAATTATAAGTGAAATAATCTGTCTGTAAACAATTGTTGGAAAATTACTTGTGTCATGCACAAAGTAGACGTCTTAACCGACTTGCCAAAACTATAGTTTGTTAAGAAGAAATTTGTGGAGTGGTTGAAAAACGAGTTTTAATGACTCCAACCTAAGTATATGTAAACTTCCGACTTCAACTGTATATTTGAAAAATCTAAATTCTACCACAAATTAAAGAAATTGTAGCCTCTTTGGAAATGACTGACAATAAAAATATTCTCTACACAAGCAATATTTACCTAGATTTTTCTTCAACTTCTGGACATCACATCAGGAACAACTGTCCTCTGCAGCCATGTGCTTCAGTTTCACAATACGTTTCCATGGTAACTAAGTTAACATTCTCCTGACAAAACTTTATTAACTTCTTGGGGACCCCTTCCCGTTCTTATCCTGTTAACGGGATTGATTTCGACAACAGCCAGTGGAAAATCAGAGCGCCAAATTCAAAACAGCTAAAATCTCATAATTCCATTTTCTCAAACAATCAACTATTTTACACCATTTTAAAGATAAACTTCTCGTTAATCCAACCACATTGTCCGATTTCAAAAAGGCTTTACTGCGAAAGCATAAAATTAGATTATGTTAGGACAGTTCCAACTCAAGAAAAACCACACAGCCATTTTCCTAGCAAGGACAGGCGTCACAAATACCAGATATTCAGCTAAAATTATGCACTAACCTTTGACGATCTTCATCAGATGACACTCCTAGGACATTGTTACACAATACATGTATGTTTTGCTTGATAAAGTTCATATTTATATCCAAAAACAGCATTTTACATTGGCGCGTAATGCTGAGCAATGTTTTCCCTCCAAACCTTTCCGGTGAATGAGCACAATGAGCACACATATTACAGAAATACTCATCATAAACTTTGATCAATATAGAAGTGTTATGAACAGAATTATAGATACACTTCTCCTAAATGTAACCGCTTTGTCAGATTTCAAAAAAGGTTTACGGCGAAAGCACAATTTGCAATAATCTGAGTACAGCCCCGAAGACACCAATAACAAGCAAACAGAAACCTGCCATATTGGAGTCAGTAAAACTAAGAAATTACATTATAAATATTCACTTACCTTTGATTATCTTCATCAGAAGGCACTCCCAGGGACCCCAGCTCCACAATAAATGTTCGATAAAGTTAATATTTATGTCCAAATAATCCATTTTGTTCGCGCGTTAGGTTCACTATCCAAATCCACAATGCGCATGCTTACTTAGTCCAGACGAAAAGTCTAAAAAGTTATACTACAGTTTGAAGAAACATGTCAAACGATGTATAGAAGCAATCTTTAGGTTGTTTTTATCATATATCTTTAATAAAATTCCAACCGGACCTATCCGTTCTCTTTAGGAGTGAATATGAACTCAGCTCGCTCCCAAGTCCTTGCGCGTGACTGAGCCCATGCCTTATAATGGGACACCTACTTCCTTGTGCTGTTATTCCCATCAAATTCACCATAGAATCGTCAAACACTGTTCTAAAGACTGTTGACATCTAGTGGAGGCTTTAGGAAGTGCAAAATTAACCCTAAGTCACTGTATACAGTCAAGGCAATCACTTGAAAAAAATACAACCTCAGATTTTTCACTTCCTGCTTGACTTTTTCTCAGGTTTTTGCCTGCCATATGAGTTCTGTTATACTCAGACACCATTCAAACACTCCAGAGTGTTTTCTATCCAAATCTACTAATAATATGCATATTCTAGCTTCTTGCACAGAGCAGTAACCTGTTCAAATTGGGTACGTTTTTCATCCGGCCGTGAAAATACTGCCCCCTAGCCCCAACAGGTTTTAATGAGGAATTTGCCCTCAGTAGTGGAAATGACACTACTACCAAAGGACAGGTACATTTTGTGTAAATAACAATATAAAGGGCATACTCACAAATATTGATATAGATTTTATTTAATTGACTCTTTCTCTAGAAGATAACATTACATAATGTGTAATTATTGTTTTCTCATAGAAAAACATAGTAGAAGCTCTAAAGTCTGGGTCAGGGACAAGGGCATAACAGTGAAATTGAGGTATAAAATGCATCTAAAAAGTAGCTAAAATACTTGATAGAGAGGCATTGAAAGAAAATATGGGGTGATTGTAGTGAACTTAACATATAAAGAATATAAACATATTTTTTCAAATAAAATCTCCAAAATTGACCCCGAGGACATAGAAGTTCCCGTAGTTGCAGAATTACCCACCTGCATTTACTAGCTAAGTAAGTGAAACTGAAACTGAAGATTTATGAAATCTCTCTCTAATTTTCTCTTGCTTCTCCTTCATTTAGGAAGAAATGTATTTTCTCAAAACTGTTCAACTATTGTCTTTCTCTCTTTGAGTTAACTACTCACCACATTTTATACACTGCAGTGTTAGTTAACTGTAGCAAATGCTTTCAGTACTAGATTCATTCTCTGATCCTTTGATTGGGTGGACAACATGTCAGTTCATGCTGCAAAAGCTCTGATAGGCTGGAGGACGTCCTCCGGAAGTTGTCATAATTACTGTGTAAGTCTATGGAAGAGGGTGAGAACCATGAGCCTCCTAGGTTTTGTATTGAAGTCAATGTACCCAGAGGAGGACGGAAGCTAGCTGTCATCCGGCTACACCATGGTGCTACTCTACAGAGTGCTGTTGAGGCTACTGTAGACCTTCTTTGCAAAATAGTGTTTTAATCAGTTATTTGGTGACGTGATTATATACTGCTCAAAAAAATAAAGGGAACACTTAAACAACACAATGTAACTCCAAGTCAATCACACTTCTGTGAAATCAAACTGTCCACTTAGGAAGAAACACTGATTGACAATAAATTTCACATGCTGTTGTGCAAATGGAATAGACAACAGGTGGAAATTATAGGCAATAAGCAAGACACCCCCAATAAAGGAGTGGTTCTGCAGGTGGAGACCACAGACCACTTCTCAGTTCCTATGCTTCCTGGCTGATGTTTTGGTCACTTTTGAATGCTGGCGGTGCTTTCACTCTAGTGGTAGCATGAGACGGAGTCTACAACCCACACAAGTGGCTCAGGTAGTGCAGCTCATCCAGGATGGCACATCAATGCGAGCTGTGGCAAGAAGGTTTGCTGTGTCTGTCAGCGTAGTGTCCAGAGCATGGAGGCACTACCAGGAGACAGACCAGTACATCAGGAGACGTGGAGGAGGCCGTAGGAGGGCAACAACCCAGCAGCAGGACCGCTACCTCCGCCTTTGTGCAAGGAGGAGCAGGAGGAGCACTGCCAGAGCCCTGCAAAAGGACCTCCAGCAGGCCACAAATGTGCATGTGTCTGCTCAAACGGTCAGAAACAGACTCCATGAGGGTGGTATGAGGGCCCGACGTCCACAGGTGGGGGTTGTGCTTACAGCCCAACACCGTGCAGGACGTTTGGCATTTGCCAGAGAACACCAAGATTGGAAAATTCGCCACTGGCGCCCTGTGCTCTTCACAGAACGAAAGCAGGTTCACACTGAGCACGTGACAGAGGTGACAGAGTCTGGAGACGCCGTGGAGAACGTTCTGCTGCCTGCAACATCCTCCAGCATGACCGGTTTGGCGGTGGGTCAGTCATGGTGTGGGGTGGCATTTCTTTGGGGGGCCGCACAGCCCTCCATGTGCTCGCCAGAGGTAGCCTGACTGCCATTAGGTACCGAGATGAGATCCTCAGACCCCTTGTGAGACCATATGCTGGTGCGGTTGGCCCTGGGTTCCTCCTAATGCAAGACAATGCTAGACCTCATGTGGCTTGAGTGTGTCAGCAGTTCCTGCAAGAGGAAGGCATTGATGCTATGGACTGGCCCGCCCGTTCCCCAGACCTGAATCCAATTGAACACATCTGGGACATCATGTCTCGCTCCATCCACCAACGCCACGTTGCACCACAGACTGTCCAGGAGTTGGCGGATGCTTTAGTCCAGGTCTGGGAGGAGATCCCTCAGGAGACCATCCGCCACCTCATCAGGAGCATGCCCAGGCATTGTAGGGAGGTCATACAGGCACGTGGAGGCCACACACACTACTGAGCCTCATTTTGACTTGTTTTAAGGACATTACATCAAAGTTTGATCAGCCTGTAGTGTGGTTTTCCACTTTAATTTTGAGTGTGACTCCAAATCCAGATCTCCATGGGTTGATAAATTGGATTTCCATTGATTATTTTTGTGGGATTTTGTTGTCAGCACATTCAACTATGTAAAGAAAAAAGTATTTAATAAGATTATTTCTTTCATTCAGATCTAGGATGTGTTGTTTAAGTGTTCCCTTTATTTTTTTGAGCAGTGTATTTAGTGTAGTTTGATCTAAAATGTATAACCTTTTCAATGTTTTACAATTAAAATGTTTATGAAATTCACTCAGGAGGATGGTCCTCCCCTTCCACCTTTGAGGAGCCTCCACTGCTATGAACTCAGTTAGATCAATCCCAAGTCATTGTCAAGTGCCTACCTCACCTCAACACAGAATATATCAGTAAGAAAAACTGCAGGTCTATGTTAGCTGAGGTAAGGATAAGTGGAAATTTTGAGTGCTGATCTTGTACCAAACTGTGCTTACTGTGAAGAGCTTCACAGTTTAGCTTTATAATGAAATGTTTTGACTCTGTGGTGTGAAATATACGTTATTTGTTTAATTAGTAAACAGGTAAACTACCTAGACTAAATGGTTTGAATATTTTACCGATGGTAACATTGCTTGTCTGGCCAACAAAACTAATGTGGCAAGAGCTAGAATAGCTAATGTTAACTAGCTAGGCTAACGTTAGCAATATGATTAACTTATTTAATGTTGACTCCTGTGGCCGTTTTACAAAAGTAAGTCAATTATCAGTGAATTCGCTGTTTCAACCCAACCTGTTTCAACGCAAAGATACGTATTTTAAAGCTAAACCTCCACCATAGGTCTGAAAATCAGACACTTACCCAAAGTTAACTTCTTGTTATAACCATTACGATGTTAGCTTACGTTAGTGCGTTAGCCACGCTAGCTCACGATCAGCGTAAAAATGTTACAAAGACTAAATTGACAAAGATCACTTGGCTAATAAGACTCATGTACAGTAAGTCGGTAGCTAAGTAACATATATAAAAGGGGGCATAACTAACTTGAGATGAAAATGTTCACATCTAATGCAAGGGAGTATGCTTATACATCTATGTACTAGGTTGCTATCTAAGGTTACTGGCATACTGGTTTTGGGATAACGTTACCACAGACTAGCATCTAGATGTGTGCATTTCTAACTTGACTGGCTAAGAAAGTTAGTTGCCACCATACTTTTCTGTGGTGATATTCAATAGCTAGCTAATTTGGATACAGTAAAATTGTGTAACTATCTAACTTTTTCTATTTAATGTGTAACTGTCTAACTTTTGCAAGGCAAGTAACATTCATCTATCAAATGATGGTTCCATAATTTAGCTGTACCATATCCTGTATACTTAACCCACATTCTTCACTTATACCACACTGGTTCACTTCTTATTTTTTTCACAGATTTGCTGAAACCTACACTGAACAAAAGCCTCAGAGTTAAGGTGAGTCATCCTCAGAATTTAGTCAGTTTATCTGAAGATGTCACGACTTCTGCCGAAGTCGATGCCCCTCCTTCCTCCGGTGGTGCTCGGCGGTCGACGTCACCGGTCTTCTAGCCATCATTGATCAGTTTTTCATTTTCCATTGGTTTTGTCTTGTCTTCCTACACACCTGTTTCCAATCCCATTAATTACATGTTGTGTATTTAACCCTCTGTTTCCCCTCATGTCCTTGTTGGTGATTGTTTGTGATGTTATGTTGCGTGTGTATTTTGTATCGTGTGCGACGGGTTATTTTACCCATGTTATTTTGAACATTGGTTTTGGAGTTTGTTTTTGTCATTAAATACTCCAATTTAAACAATTTGGTTTCTCCTGCGCCTGACTTCCCTGCCACCTACATACACGATTATGACAGAAGCATAATTGACTTGCAGTAGTAGTGGCTGTCCAAAGGCATTTATGTCTGGCAGAAGTTATTGGACGAAACGAAGGCGCATTTCTTCAGGATTGGTGTCCCTTCCATGGGACAGTTGAGCTAACATAGGCTAATGCGAGTAGCATGAGCTTGTAAGTAACAAGAAAATTTACCAGGGCATAGACATATCTGATATTGGCAGAAAGCTTAAATTCTTGTTCATCTAACTGCACTGTCCAATTTACAGTAGCTATTACAGTGAAAGAATACCATGGTGTTGTTTGAGGAGAGTGCACAATTTTGAACATGAAAAGTTATTAATAAACAAATTAGGGACATTTAGCCCCACAGAGAACCTCAGCTTTTTCTGATATGGACACAGCCTGAGAAACTGTCTGTCAGCTCTCCTATCTGCTGGACAGAGTATATATGATAATCATACATTCTGTATACTCTGTCCAGCAGGTGATGTGTTTGTAATTGTCTGTGGTGCTTCTCTGTATATTTAAACCATGAAATGTTCATGTTATGTTAATGAAATGTCAATGTTGTGCATGTTGAAGTTGTAAACTCACTTTGAAAGCACACTTTCTTAATTAATATTTAAGACTCCATTCAAGTCTTATATACTACTCAGAATGTTATGCTTGTTATTTCTCTGAAAAACTATTGTATATTTATATTCATTTTATTATATTAGCTAATTGTTAGAAAATCTTGCCCTTTTAATTGTATTGTATTTACTGGACATTAACCTAAGACTCCAGTACCCTGAGGTACGTAACTGTTATTTAATATTGATAATAAAATCTATTGAATTTGAACATGTGGTATTTAATTTATATTTATATAATATTTGGGATTTAAAATATATATTTTATACCTGCAGAATTAACAGGTTTCCTGCAGCTGTTTGGGTAGAATGCGGGTAATATTTGGGAATTTATCACTAGGCCATCAAACTTTCATTTGGACCGTAAAGGGTCCAACGAGGGCAGGCCAAATAACATAAGGGCTTCTTGTGGGCTGGTACTGGGCTGCCCACGCTTACTTGGGGCTAAATAAGGGCTGCCAGCACAGGGCCAGCAATTAGGGGCAAACTATTTGCCCATGAGCAAAAACCCATGGGCCCAGTGCATGTAGCCCAAGGCGGGCCTTTATTACAGCCCAAAAAGGACCCTTATGGTGCCAACCTGGGTTTGGTGGGTTGGGCCAGTAACTGAAAGGTTGAAACCTAAAGGTCGCTGGTTCAAATCCCAGAGCCGGCAAGGTGTCAGTTTTGCCCTTGAGGAAGGCAGTTAACACCTAACAACAACTGCTCCACAGTCGCCAATGTCATGGCAACCCCCCTACCTATCTGACTCAGAGGGGTTGGGTTAAACTCGGAACACACATTTTGTTTGAATGCATTCTGTGGTGCTACTGACTAGGTATCCCCTTTCCCTTTCCCCTCCCTTTTCCCTGAATAAAAGCAGTGCATGTGCAAGATTTATGAAGTATGGCTGCTCTAACTCTAACTTCACGCTCCAGCAGGCTAGAATCCCCACATGTTCATGATGTGGTTGGACGGCCACAGGATATACCTTATCCTCAGCTGACGTCTGTGGGAGAAATAGGACTAGTCGGAATGCCAGGAGCTCTACAGAAGCTCTACACTGGGGGATCTAGCTGAAATACACCTACACCTACATGTACAGCATAGCATTTTATGTTAAGGTCATGGAGGTGGTCATGGGGATCTAGTCTTGATCTCATGCTTGGTGAATAGCACCTGGATGTTATGGTAACATCAATCCATCTGGAACTAAGTGGAGGTTTTGATATAAGCCTAATTTAACATGATGATCACTGCTTGTTCCTGACGTTTTAAGCATTTGCAATCGAAAGGTTCCTCTGTCACAGCCAGTTTTTCCAATTGAGAGTGCTAAATAACTAACCCTTTCCTCTGTATTATTATTCCAGATAGGGACAACCTCTGTAGCATGGTTTATCCCCTCCCTATTCCCCATTATCTCTTTAGCTCTCTTTATTCACAGGCACACTGCCTTTTTTGGACCAGACTTGGATACCAGACACCCAAAGCCACTCACTAAAAACAAGAGTTTCACAACAGGTGGAGTCCACAGGAACAATCCCGGGGTAGTTAGAGCTGGGGTAGTTAGAGCATCTAACATTGATCCCAAAGGGAAGAGCTGAATCCCTTCTGAGATATGTCTTTAGCCCCTCTCATTGACCATGACTTGAGATACCTACTGCAGGTGTTAGTACATCCTCTCGTCTCCTCTCATTTCTTCATGTTCTCTTCTCCTTCTCTTCCCCTTCTCTCCCCATGTGGACCTCGCAGCTCCTCTACTGTCCTAAAGTTTTGCTTACATATGTCCTAAAGTCTTGATAGCATATGTACATACTGTAGCTACAATAAAATTGTATTCTGATTAGATTTACTCAACATGCCCTTGAGAAGTGTAACCTCGCTTGCAAAGAAGGCGTGATCATGCCCACACACACCAGGGACAGCTAGGTGAGAGATAAACACTTGAGGCATGAAATTCTCTAACACGTATGGATTTGTATCAGCAAATCTGCAAAATCCAGGGGGAAATTTGTTCGGTCAGGTTTTACATTTTTTAATGCATATTTTGTAAGCCGAATAGGACAAAGGATATCTCTACTAGAGAGCTAGAAGTGGAGTCATGGAAACATGGAGAGTTATGCACCCTGTATTATTATGATATTATGCGAGGCAAGCACATGGACATATAAACATTGATAGTATCATAACGCTGTAGTGTTGTACTCTCTGTTAGCAATGAAGGATGCAGGATTGTGATCAAATACTGACTGTAGAGCATCCTTCACATACAGATATTTGCTCGCCTGAGGTAGAGTATCTCATGATAAGCTGTAGACCACACTATCTACCTAGAGAGTTTTCATCTGTATTTTTCGTAGCTGTCTACATACCACCACATTCCGATGCTGGCACTAAGACCACACTCAATGAGCTGTATACCGCCATAAGCAAACAGGAAAACGCTCATCCAGAGGCGGCGGTCCTAGTGGCTGGGGACTTTAATGCAGGGAAACTTAAATCCGTTTTACCTCATTTCTATCAGCATGTTAAATGTGCAACCAGAGGGAAAAAAAACTCTAAACCACCTTTACTCCACACACAGAGACGCGTACAAAGCTCTCCCTCACCCTCCATTTGGCAAATCTGACCATAATTCTGTCCTCCTGATTCCTTCTTACAAGCAAAAATTCAAGAAGGAGCACCAGTGACTCGTTCAATAAAAACGTGGTGAGATGAAGCAGATGCTAAGATACAGGACTATTTTGCTAGCACAGACTGGAATATGTTCCGGGATTCTTCCGATGGCATTGAGGACTACACCACATCAGTCAATGGCTTCATCAATAAGTGCATTGTTGACGTCGCCCCCACAGTGACTGTACGTATATTCCCCAACAGAAGCCATGGATTATAGGCAACATCCTCACTGAGCAATAAGCTAGAGCTGCCGCTTTCAAGGAGCGGGACTCTAACCCAGAAGCTTATAAGAAATCCCGTTACACCCTCCGATGAAACATCAAACAGGCAAAGTGTCAATACAGGACTAAGATTGAATCGTAAAACACCGGCTCTGACGCTCATCGATGTAGCAGGGCTTGCAAACTATTACAGACTACAAAGGGAAGCACAGCCGAGAGCTGCCCAGTGACACGAGCATACCAGACAAGCTAAATTACTTCTATGCTCGCTTCGAGGCAAGTAACACCGAAACAAGCATGAGAGCATCAGCTCTTCCGGATGACTGTGATCACGCTCTCCACAGCCGATGTGAGTAAGACCTTTAAACAGGTCAACATTCACAAGGCCGCAGGGCCAGACGGATTACCAGGACGTGTACTCCGAGCATGCACTGACCAACTGCAAGTGTCTTCACTGACATTTTCAAACTCTCCCTGTCTGAGTCTGTAACACCAACATGTTTCCAGCAGATCACCATACTCCCTGTGCCCAAGAACACCAAGGTAACCTATCTGAATGACTGCCGACCCGTAGCACTCACGTCTGTAGCCATGAAGTGATTTGAAAGGCTGGTCATGGCTCACATCAACACCATTATCTCAGAAACCCTACCACTCCAATTTGCATACCGCCCCAACATATCCACAGATGATGCAATCTCTATTGCACTCCACACTGCCCTTTCACACCTGGACAAAAGGAACACCTATGTTAGAATGCTATTCATAGACTGCAGCTCAGCGTTCAACACCATAGTGTGCTCAAAGCTCATCAATAAGCTAAGGACCCTGGGACTAAACACCTTCCTCTACAACTGGATCCTGGACTTCCTGATGGGCTGCCCCCAGGTGGTGAGGGTAGGTAACAACACATCCTCCACGCTGATCCTCAACACTGGGGCCCCTCAGGGGTGTGTGCTCAGTCCCCTCCTGTACTCCCTGTTCACTCATGACTGCACAGCCAGGCATGACTCCAACACCACCATTAAGTATGCAGATGATACAACAGTGGTAGGCCTGATCACTGACAATGACGAGACAATCTATAGGGAGGAGGTCAGAGACCTGACCATGTGGTGCAAGGTCAACAACCTTTGCCTTAATGTGATCAAGACAAAGGAGATGATTGTGGACTACAAGAAAAGGAGGACCGAGCACGCCCCCATTCTCATCGACGGGGCTGTAGTGGAGCAGGTTGAGCGCTTCAAGTTCCTTGGCGTCCACAACACCAACAAACTAGCATGGTCCAAGGATACCAAGACAGTTGTGAAGAGGGCACGACAAAGCCTATTCCCCCTTAGGAGACTGAAAAGATTCAGCATGGGTCCTCAGATCCTCAAAAGGTTCTACAGTTGCACCATCGAGAGCATCCTGACGGGTTGCATCACTGCCTGGTATGGCAACTGCTCGGCCTCTGAGGCTTGGCAATTGCTCGGCCTCCGACCGCAAGGCACTACATAGGGTAGTGCGTACGGCCCAGTACATCACCGGGGCCAAGCTTCCTGCCATCCAGAACCTCTATACAAGGCGGTGTCAGAGGAAGACCCTAAACATTTCACCTCTTCTTTACACCATTGCTACTCTCTGTCATCTATGCACAGTCACTTTAATAACTCTGCCTACATGTACATAGTACCTCAACTAACCGGTGCCCCCGCACATCGACTCTGTATCGGTACACCCCTGTATATAGTCTCGCTATTGTTTTTAACTCTTGCTCTTTAATTACTTGTTACTGTTATCTCTTATTCTTATCCGTATTTTTTTTAAACTGCATTGTTGGCTAGGGCCTTGTAATTAAGCATTTCACTGTACGGTCTACACCGTACAGTGTAGACCGTGACTAATAATATTTGATTTAACAAATATTTGACAACATAGCATGGCAGCAACACATGACAACAAAGCATAGTAGCAACCAACATGACAACAACATCATAGCAACACAACATGGCAGCAGCACAACATGGTAGCATCACAAAACATGGTACAAACATTATTGGACACAGACAACAGCACAAAGGGCAAGAAGGTAGAGACAACAATACATCACGCAAAGCAGCCACAGCTGTCAGTAAGAGAGTCCATGATTGAGTCTTTGAAAGAAGAAATTGAGATAAAACTGTCCAGTTTGAGTGTTTATTGCAGCTCGTTCCAGTCGCTAGCTGCAGGGAACTGAAAAGATGATCGACCCAGAGACTTGTGTTCTTTGGGGACCTTTAACAGAATGTGACTGGCAGAACGGGTGTTGTATGTGGAGGATGAGGGCTGCAGTAGATATCTCAGATAGGGGGGAGTGAGGCCTAAGAGGGTTTTATAAATAAGCATCAACCAGTGGGTCTTGCGACAGGTATACAGAGATGACCAGTTTACAGAACAGTATAGAGTGCAGTGATGTGCCCTATAAGGAGCATTGGTGGAAAATCTGATGGCCGAATGGTAAAGAACATCTAGCCGCTCGAGAGCACCCTTACCTGCCGATCTATAAATTAAGTCTCCGTAATCTAGCATGGTAGGATGGCCATCTGAATCAGGGTTAGTTTGGCAGCTGGGGTGAAAGAGGACTGATTACGATAGAGGAAGCCAAGTCTAGATTTAACTTTAGCCTGCTGCTTTGATATGGGCTGAGAGAAGGATAGTGTAGTGTCTAGCCATACTCCCAAGTACTTGTATGAGGTAACTACCTCAAGCTCTAAACCCTCAGAGGTAGTAATCACACCTGTGGGGGGAGGGGCATTCTTCTTACCAAACCACACAACTTTTGTTTTAGAAGTGTTCAGAACAACGTTAAGGGCAGAGAAAGCTTTTTGGACACTGCGACTATAGGGGCAGAAACCTTAAAGAAGTTTTTGGGGTCAAGTTTAAGGAGCTCCTTAAGCACCTCAGACTCAGTGACCGCCTGCAGGGAGAAACTTTGTAGCTGAGCAGAGGAAAAAGAGGGAGGTGCATCGGGGATAGCCGCATTAGAAGGGTGGGAGATGAGGAAATGTTGGACAGGCAAGGAGGCATGGCTGAGTCAAATAGGCATCCTGACTTAATGAAGTGGTGATTAAAAAGCTCAGCCATGTGCTTCTTGTCAGTAACAACCACATCATCAACTTTAAGGGACATGGGCAGCTGTGAGGAGGAGGGTTTATTCTACCAGTCTTTAACCGTTTTCAAGAACTTCTTGGGGATAGACCTACAGAGAGAGAGAGAGAGAACTGCTCCTTAAAGTAACTAACTTTGGCCTTCCGGATAGTCTGAGTGCACGTATTTCTCATTTGCCTGAATGAGAGCCAGTCAGCCTGAGTATGTGTCCCCCCAGCCTTTCGTCAAATGCAATTCTTGAGGTGGAGTAACTCTGCAAGATCACGGTCGAACCAGGGACTGAACCTGTTTTTCATTCTCATTTTCTTTATGGGTGCGTGTTTGTTAACCATATCACTGAAAACCCCCTCTTCGACAGAGGGGATAAAGCTGATTCTATGCCAATTTACAGAGACCAGGTCATGAAGGAAGGCTTGTTCATTAAAGTTTATTAGCAAGCGTCTATGACTAATCAGGACAGGTCATTTCACTGAGCAGCCATTACGAACACAGGCTGTAAAACAGTGATCACTAAGTTCATTACAGAAAACACCAGACTGATACCTATCAGGATTATTTGTGAGGATAACATCGAGGGGAGTGGCCTTTTCTCTGTGTTTTGAGTCATACCTTGTGGGATTGGTAATAATCTGAGAAAGATTTAGGGAGTCCCATTGCTTTAGGACTTGGTCAGGTGTTTTAAGCATGTCCCAGTTTAGGTCACCTAGCAGGACAAATTCAGACTTAGTGTAAGGGGTCAGGAGAGAGCTTAGGGCAGGTAGGGTACAGGCCGGTGCTGATGGAGGACGATAACACCCAGCAACAGTCAACAAAGAGCTATTTGAAAGCTGAATGCTTAAAACCCGCAAATCAAATTATTTAGGTGCAGACTTGGTGGAGACAACTGAACACTGAAGGTGATCCTTGGTAAAGATTGCCACTCCCCCACCTTTGGAAGGTTATAACCAGAAAGGTTAACATCAGAATTCAAAACACTCTTTCTTAACCACGTCTCAGTAATGACTAACACATCTGGATTGGAGCTGTGAACCCACACTTTCAATTGATCCATTTGATGTAATAAGCTTCTAGTGTTAACGTGCAGAAAGCCCAGGCTTTTATGAGAGCAGAAATCAGTGAAACAGATATCAGAATTGGGGCTAGCAACAGTAGATGGGCCAGGGTGTAAATGCACATTTCCAGATATCATCAACAGTAATACAATCAATGCACGGCAGAGGACAGGGAGAGCTCTGCAGTGTTGATTTATGATATCTGAATGTGCATTAGATGGCAACAAGATCATATTATACAGCAATTTCATCAGGTAACATGAATACAAAGCCGACGAGAGGTGGTTAGATTGGGATGGGAGGCCAAAAGTCTGTTTTACCAATAGAGAATCAGAGTCCTGAGTATGGGAACAAACATAGTCTGTCCCACGGTTGGGTAAACAAGAAAGTTCATAGTCAACAAAGCATGCAGGAGTCATGAGGCAAATAGCAAAATAGCAAACTGCAGAAGAAAAAAAATATAACGACTTGGGGATAGCCATTGTAAGTTCAGAGTCACTCGCACCAACAGTACCCGAGTGCTGGAGGCGAGCGAAAGCTTGGGAGAGAGGGGGAAGTGTGGTGGGGGTACCTGTACCAGACTGGGGGAGACAACCAGGGCAGACGGTGAACAGATCGCCAGGTGGAATCCAAGCAGCAGTGCAGCACGCAACGGGAGTAGGTGTCACACCCAGTTGGGAGAAGCTTTTTTCTGGAGGCAGATTTCTTGTAGAAAATGCCAGTCTCTGAACAGCAGGAGGGCGCATTAAGGTCTCTGGATTTGGGTGCCAGTTGTTGGTCTCAAATGCTTCAACACCTCTAACTTCACATGTCAGTGCTAAATGAAGTTGTATCTGGTCTGTCTGGTCTGTCTCAGTTCCAGGTTGCATGGTAGCTTGGTTGTATTAATCCTTCCAGGTCATTTTGTCCAAAAATTAGGTTGTAGGTTTGGAGGTTTAATCTGGAGTGAAGATTATGCTGCGGAGGGTAGCGTCCTGTATATGTCCCTGCCAAAAGATTCTAGTTTATCTAACTCCAAATCTATCTGTTTGTAAAAAACATGTTGAAAAATGTGAGAACTCACATGCAGCTGTGTCTCTCTATCTCCCTCTCCCTCAGTTTGCATATACAGGGGTACCGGTTCAGAGCCAATGTGTGGGGGCACCGGTTTGTCAAGGTAATTGAGGTAATATGTACATGTAGGTAGAGTTATTAAAGTGACTATGCATAGATAATAACAGAGAGTAGCAGCAGCATAAAAGTTAAGGGGGGGGGGCTGCGAATAGTCTGGGTAGCCATTTGATCAGATGTTCAAGAGTCTTATGGCTTGGGGGTAGAAGCTGTTTAGAAGCCTCTTGGACCTAGACTTGGCACTCCGGTACCTCTTGCCATGCGGTAGCAGAGGGAACAGTCTATGACTAGGGTGGCTGGAGTCTTAGACAATTTTTTGGGCCTTCCTCTGACACCGCCTGGTATAGAGGTCCTGGATGGCAGGAAGCTTGGCCCCAGTCATATACTGGGCTGTTCGCACTACCCTCTGTAGTGCCTTGCGGTCGGAGGCCAAGCAGTTGCCATACCAGGCAGTGATGCAACCAGTCAGGATCCTCTCGATGGTGCAGCTGTAGAATCTTTGAGGATCTGAGGACCCATGCCAAATCCTTTCAGTCATCTGAGGTGGAGTAGGTTTTCTTGTGCCCTTTTTACGACTGTCTTGGTGTGCTTGGACCATGTTAGTTTGTTGGTGATGTGGACACCAAGGAACTTGAAGCTCTCAACCTGCTCCAATGCAGCCCGGTCGATGAGAATGGGGGTGTGCTCAGTCTTCTTTTTCCTATAGTCCACAATCATCTCCTTTGTCTTGATCACATTGACTGCTGCTCTTTAATTATTTGTTACTTTTATTTGTTACTTTTTAAAGTATTTTTCTTAAAACTGCATTATGGTTTAAGGGCTTGTAAATAATCATTCCACTGCTAGGTCTACACCTGTTGTATTCTGCGCATGTGACAAATATGATTTGATTTGATTTGATAAACCCATTGATATTACAAAGGCTATTCATTCAATAGCTGTATATTTCACTTTATCATATTCTGTAGTCCAGGGTCAAAAGAAGTTCATAATAATATTCTGTAGCACATGAGGGTATTGAAAGGTACTGTGTGATTATGAATATTAATCACATACATTGCATTCAGAAAGTATTCAGACCCCTTCCCTTTTTCTACATTTTTCTTATTCTAAAATGGTTTAAATATTTTTTTCTTCTTATCAATCTACACACAATAACCCATAATGACCAAGTGAAAACAGGTTTTTAGAAATGTTTGCAAACGTATTTCAAATAAAAAACAGAAAAACCTTATTTACATAAGTATTCAGACCCTTTGTAATGAGACTCAAAATTACAGGTGCATCCTGTTTCCATTGATCATATTTTGAGATGTTTCTACAACATGATTGCAGTCCACCTGTTGTAACTTCAATTGATTGGACATGATTTGGAAAGGCACACACCTGCCTATATAAGTTCTCACAGTTGACAGTGCATGTCAGAGCAAAAACCAAGCCATGAGGTCGAAGGAATTGTCCGTGGAGCTCTGAGACAGGATTGTGTCGAGGCACAGATCTGGGGAAGGGTACCAAAAAAATGTCAGTAGCATTGAAGTTCCCCAAGAACATAGTGGCCACCAACATTCTCAAATGGAAAAAGTTTGGAACTGCCTAGTGCTGGCCGCCCGGCCAAACTGAGCATTCCGGGGAGAAGGGCCTTGGTCAGGGAGGTGACCAAAAACCTGATGGTCACTCTGAAAGAGCTCCAGAGTTCCTCTGTGGAGATAGGAAAACCTTCCAGAAGGACAACCATCTCTGCATCACTCCACCAATCAGGCCTTTATGGTAGAGTGGCCAGACGGAAGCCACTCCTCAGTAAAAGGCACATGACAGCTCACTTGGAGTTTGCCAAAAGGCACCTAAAGGACTCTCAGACCATGAGAAACAAGATTCTTGGTCTGATGCAACATCATGCTGTGGGGATGTTTTTCAGTGGCAGGGACTGGGAGACTAGTCAGGATCGAGGGAAAGATTAACGAAGCAAAGTACAGAGAGATTCTTGAGGAAAACCTGCTCCAGAGCATTCAGGACCTCAGACTTGGGCGAAGGTTCACCTTCCAACATGACAACGACCCTAAGCACACAGCCAATACAATGCAGGAGTGGCAGGACAAGTCTCTGAATGTCCTTGTGTGGCCCAGCCAGAGCCCAGAATTGAACCCGATCTAACATCTCTGGAGAGACCTGAAAATAGCTCTGCAGCGACGCTCCCCATTCAACCTGATGGAGCTTGAGATGATCTGCAGAGAAGAATTGGAGAAACTCCCCAAATACAGGTGTGCCAATCTTGCAGCGTCATACCCAAGAAGAATTGAGGCTATAATCGTTGCCAAAGGTGCTTCAACAAAGTACTGAGTAAAGGCTCTGAACAACTTGCAGACTTGTTTACGTGCTGCTGTGCGTTTTGTTGCCAACCTTACTTTGCTACCTGAAAACTTTACGGTTTTTACTTTTTAATTACCGTTTATATTTTTTTGTTTTTCCCTCACTCAACTTTTTTCATTCAACTTTTTCACTCCGGTCGTTTTATCTGGACATGGTTCGTCAGGACTTCCAACAGCCGAAGCTAAGTAGTAACATTAACATGATGCCTTCTAATTGCAGTCGTACTCATAATATACAGGAAAACGATTGCCTTACGGCAAGGATAGCTGTGCTGCAAGCCCAGCTTCAGACGCAATCGTTACTTACCACGAATAAGTACAGATAGTAACGTTAGTATAAATCCCCTCGCACGGTCCCCGCAGCCGGACAACTTTCTCATGGCTTCTGGAGGGAAATGCTGTAGGAATGCTCAACCGGTGTCGCTCATTCAGCCGACAGAAACGTTCATGGTTTGTGTGAATGGTTTGTCCTCTGACAAATCAACTCTAAATTTCGGTGTTCCTCAAGGTTCCGTTTTAGGACCACTATTGTTTTCACTATATATTTTACCTCTTGGGGGATGTCATTCGAAAACATAATGTTCAATTTCACTGCAATGCGGATGACACACAGCTAGCTGTACATTTCAATGAAACATGGTGAAGCCCCAAAATTGCCCTCGCTAGAAGCCTGTGTTTCAGACATAAGAAAGTGGATGGCTGCAAACGTTCTACTTTTAAACTCGGACAAAACAGAGATGCTTGTTCTAGGTCCCAAGAAACAAAGAGATCTTCTGTTGAATCTGACAATTCATCTTGATGGTTGTACAGTCGTCTCAAATAAAACTGTGAAGGACCTCGGCATTACTCTGGACCCTGATCTCTCTTTTGAAGAACATATCAAGACTGTTTCAAGGACAGCTTTTTTCCATCTACGTAACATTGCAAAAATCTGAAATTCTCTGTCCAAAAATTATGCAGAAAAATTAATCCATGCTTCTAGGTTGGACTACTGCAATGCTCTACTTTCCTGCTACCCGGATAAAGCACTAATTAAACTTCAGTTAGTGCTAAATACGGCTGCTAGAATCCTGACTAGAACCCCCAAAAATTATCATATTACTCCAGTGCTAGCCTCCCTACACTGGCTTCCTGTTAAGGCAAGGGCTGATTTCAAGGTTTTACTGCTAACCTACAAAGCGTTACATGGGCTTGCTCCTACCTATCTTTCCGATTTGGTCCTGCTGTACATACCTACACGTACGCTACGGTCACAATTTGCAGGCCTCCTAATTGTCCCTAGAATTTCTAAGCAAACAGCTGGAGGCAGGGCTTTCTCCTATAGAGCTCCATTTTTATGGAATGGTCTGCCTACCCATGTGAGAGACGCAGACTCGGTCTCAACCTTTAAGTCTTTACTGAAGACTCATCTCTTCAGTAGGTCCTATGATTGAGTGTAGTCTGGCCCAGGAGTGTGAAGGTGAATGGAAAGGCTCTGGAGCAACGAACCGCCCTTGCTGTCTCTGCCTTGCCGGTTCCCCTCTCTCCACTGGGATTCTCTGCCTCTAACCCTATTACAGGGGCTGAGTCACTGGCTTACTGGTGTTCTTCCATGCCGTCCCTAGGAGGGGTGCGTCACTTGAGTGGGTTGAGTCACTGACGTGGTCTTCCTGTCTGGGTTGACGCCCCCCCTTGGGTTGTGCCGTGGCGGAGATCTTTGTGGGCTATACTCAGCCTTGTCTCAGGATGTTAAGTTGGTGGTTGAAGATATCCCTCTAGTGGTGTGGGGGCTGTGCTTTGGCAAAGTGGGTGGGGTTATATCCTGCCTGTTTGGCCCTGTCCGGGGGTATCAACGGATGGGGCCACAGTGTCTCCTGACCCCTCCTGTCTCAGCCTCCAGTATTTATGCTGCAGTAGTTTATGCGTCGGGGGGCTAGGGTCAGTCTGTTATATCTGGAGTATTTCTCCTGTCTTATCCGGTGTCCTGTGTGAATTTAAGTATGCTCTCTCTAATTCTCTCTTTCTCTCTTTCTTTCTTTCTTTCTCTCTCTCGGAGGACCTGAGCCCAAGGACCATGCCTCAGGTCTACCTGGCATGATGACTCCTTGTTGTCCCCAGTCCACCTGGCCGTGCTGCTGCTCCAGTTTCAACTGTTCTGTCTGCGGCTATGGAACCCTGACCTGTTCACCGGACAGGTCAGGGACCTGTCCGGTTCACCTGACCTGTCCCAGACCTGCTGTTTTCACCTCTCTAGAGACAGCAGGAGCGGTATAGATACTCTCAATGATCGGCAATGAAAAGCCAACTGACATTTACTCTTGAGGTGCTGACTTGTTGCACCCTCGACAACTACTGTGATTATTATCATTTGACCATGCTGGTCATTTATGAACATTTGAACATCTTGGCCATGTTCTGTTATAATCTCCACCCGGCACAGCCAGAAGAGAACTGGCCACCCCTCATAGCCTGGTTCCGCTCTAGGTTTCTTCCTAGGTTTGGGCCTTTCTAGGGAGTTTTTCCTAGCCACCGTGCTTCCACACCTGCATTACTTGCTGTTTGGGGTTTTAGGCTGGGTTTCTGTACAGCACTTTGAGATATCAGCTGATGTAAGAAGGGCTATATAAATACATTTGATTTGATTTGATTGTGCAAATATATATTTCCATTTTTATTTGTAATAAATTAGCAAATATTTCAAAAAAACAGTTTTGCTTCATCATTATGAGGTATTGTGTGTAGATTGATGAGATGAGATTGAACAAATATTGAATCAATTTTAGAATAAGGCTGTAACGTAACAAAATATGGAAAAAGTCAAGGGGTCTGAATACTTTCCAAATGCACATAGTGTTTCCAAAGATGCGTTATTCTTGGAAATATTAATATTAGACAAAGAGATTTTGGGACCATAGCCATATTCTAAGAACAATTATTTAATCCTCTAGTGGTCTTTACATTTAGCATTTAGTTTCCCTGGGGGTCAGAGGTGCAAGCTGGAGATGACACACCCAACTGTGCCTGCGTCTAGACACCTGAACAAGGCCACCAAGCTTAACCCCGCCAAATTGTATTTACTGCAAATAGACCCAAATAGCACCCCCAATTAGGTGAATTAATTCTCATTTGCACTGACTCTTGTAGATGGTGTGACAGACAGGAGCACCAGACACTTGCCTCATTTTCTCTCTCTCTCTCTCTCTCGCTCTCTCTCTCTCTCGCTCTCTCTCTCTCTCGTTATCTCTCTCTCTCTTTCTTGCTCTCTATGGTGGGGGGGGGATATCTGTGACTGGCAGGGTCAGTTGTATTGGTATGATGGAGAGCAGTGCAGTATGTGGGGGAGATGTTGAGCTGATGTCAGCCTGGTTCTTTAATCAAAACAGGCAGGCAGCCCTGTAATTGGGGGACTGCATGCAGAGGAGAGGAGAGCAGGGGAGAGGGCAGCCAAGCCAGCAGCTGATAATATTGCCAGGGTGTAGAGGTGGGGTGGGAGGAGGGGGATTTGGGGGCAGAGGACAGGAGACCTGGGGGGTTCCTGGGGCTGCCGCCAGCACACACTACATCATTGTCTGTGTCGATTTCTCGGGTCCCCTCAGGCTCCCACCTTTATTCAGCCGCTCTATCTGGTCAAATCCAATTGAGATCTTGTCTCAATGGATTACAATCTCGCGCCATAAGTGGTGCTCCCTCCCCATTTCCATTCGAATCCAATTCAAACCGTTTTATTTTCAATCCAATCCCGGTGCCTTAGTCTCCCATAATGTAGACCTCTCCTCCTCTCCCCCTGCACCCCCCTCGCCAATGCAAAGATGAACCCTCCAGACAGGTGCCACTGCCCATTGTCTCCTGAAATGGAGTTAGAGCTGGCTCTGAGGTCTTACTGTAGGCTAGGCTTCTGTACTGAAGACAATTTCACAACAAAATAAATGAGGATTAGCCTTTCATATCCCCCACGTTCTAGGTTAGATTGAGTGGTTGCATATGGGTATCAATCAGAAAGTCTGTGGTGTTATGGTAAAATAGGTACTTTATGCATCCATATGTACACTGAGTATACCAGCCATTAGGAACACCTTCCTAATATTAAGTTGCATCCCCCCTTTTGCCCTCAGAACAGCCTCAATTAATCGGGACATGAACGAAAGCGTTCCAAAGGGATGCTGGCCCATATTGACTCCAATACTTCCAATCAATAAGGGATCATAGTTTTCACCTGGTCATGGAAGAGAATGTTCTGTGTACTCAGGGTATGTTGTCACTTTATACACATTTTGTCACAAATCAAGAAGGAATAGCAAATCATATCCCCACGTCCTAAATTTGATGGAATTACTATATGTGACTATCATAGATTGTGGTATTAACTGGTATACTGTGGGGACATAGTAATGCGTGCATCCATCCATATAAGTGTGCGTGTTGTGACTGTAACCTTATGACCACATAGTACTGTTGCTCAAGCATCACGTTGAAGGCTGTTATAAATAAGCATTTTCTATTCAACCTCCATTTTCCTCAAGTGGCTGGCACATCCTGCTGCTCATAGCACATTGTTGATCTGTGTTCCTCATATCCACACTCTTGGTATATAGTAGGAGGGCAATTACATCACATATCACAAACCTTACCCTACAACATTATATACTCTAACCCCAACCCCTATGTTATTAAATCATCGTCCTATTCTTCACACAGGAAGCTGATGAGTGGAAAATATGAGCAATTATTCCTGATTGGGTTACAGTATGGAGGTTCCATTTGACAGAGGACCCTTTGGCCGTCCTAATTAATTCCTGTGTCAAAAGGCAAATGAGCAATCCATCAGGAGAAGTGGTTCCAAGTGATCCATCTATCTCAGGTCCTCTATTCCCAAGCAGGCCTATCAAGGCACAAGGCGAGACCCAAATGCAGACACAGGAGGCAGATGGTTGGAGTCTTACAATGTTTATTAATCCAAAGGGGTAGGCAAGAGAATGGTCGTGGACAGGCAAAAGGTCAAAACCAGATCAGAGTCCAGAAGGTACAGAGTGGCAGACAGGCTCGTGGTCAAGGCAGGCAGATTGGTCAGGCAGGCAAGTACAGTCCAGAAACAGGCAAGGGTCAAAAACGGGAGGACTAGAAAAAGGAGAATGCAAAAAGCAGGAGACCGGGAAACCGCTGGTTGACTTGGAAACATACAAGACGAACTGTCACAGAGAGACAGGAAACACAAGGATAAATACAGCAGGGAAAATAAGCGACACCTGGAGGGGGTGGAGACAATCACAAGGGCAGGTGAAACAGATCAGGGCGTGACACAGACCAGTCAGCGCTTATCCCCCAACACAAGTTCCTGACTGCAGAGCTTGTTACTGTACTGTGTGGTGGTGAAGGCAGGAATTGGATAGTGCTGTAGTGTACAGTACAGTTAGTTGTGTGGTATATTGGAGCCACTGGGCTTAGTGTGCTCTGAGGTATTGGCAGCCAGTCACATAACAAAATAATGAATCTTGTGACCATGTGGTGAAGGCACTCACTGGATTGTGCTTTACAGTGCAGTTACTTTTGTGGCATGTTGAAGCTATTGTAATGTAAGATATTGGCAGTAAGTCACATAACCAAACAATAACCAACTACCACATCATAGAATATGCTGACGCCAGGGTTGGGTCGATTCTATTTCAATTCACTTAATTCAGGAGTGGAAAATAAATCGCACTTTTCACATCCCCTGACTGACATTAATAACTTTGGGCGGATGATGATGATGATGTCTTGAAGTGGTCTGTAACAGGCTGTGTTCAGAGGCAGTATGTTAGTTCATCCCAGGCCATTTAGTTTGACATGCTGATGTTGGGCTTGGCTGAGGATTCCTGAACAGCATACAGACCACTGGGCTGGAAGGGTCACAGAGTGGACAACTGGGATGTGGAAGAATAAGTGAAATGATTTGGAAGTCGTCCCCTTAATTTGAGCTTTGTTAAATCGTGGCTGAGTGTGCATCCCTCCCTCCTTCCCCCTGGTGTGTGTGTGTGTGTGTGTGTGTGTGTGTGTGTGTGTGTGTGTGTGTGTGTGTGTAATCTTGTGAAACACCTCTCTGCTGATCTTGTTTTTCTGATCTACAGAATCCTTTGCTCTCTGTATCTTAGTGACATGTTTCCAGTTATTAGGTCCTGTGTAACAGTCATGTGGACACAACACAGCGGGCTGGATTTATATGCTGCATGGAGATTGTATTTCTCCTTGACGGACATTTCCTGACAGGATAAGTGTTCAAATATTAGCTGGATAATGAATTTAGTTGTTATGGTAGTTGTGATAGTGTTGTGTTTGGATTAGTTTAGTGTGTTAGGTAAGTATCTCTGTCTGTGTTTTGAATATTTTAAGTCAATGTAGAGATTAGCTATAACGGGAGCATTATCAGATGGATTCATGTGGTCTGTTTGTAAACCGTCTAAGCTTTGTTCCACACAAAATACATTGGATTGAGGTGGATTTGGTCATGCAGGTCTCAGCACATCAGATGGTAGTGAATGAGATTACCAGGAGGAAATGGATTTCCACCTCTTATTTTATTGCTCCTGTGACTGAGGTTCACAATCCAAATTCTCTGAAACATGTTTATCAAAGGATTTAAAATTGTCAATTGGAATAAAACAAGTTTAGTGAAGTTAGTCTCAAGCTATGAATCATTGTACTGAAATGAAATGTAAGGGAGGATGTAAGAGGAGAATAAGAATCTTTCATGTCTCTCTCTCCAGCAACAAAACGGGTGCTGGTTCGAATCCCAGAGCCGACTAGGTGAAACATCTGTGAATGTGCCCTTGAGCAAGGCACTTAACCCTAAGCGCTCCAGGGTCGCCGTCAATAATGGCTGATCCCTGGCCATGACCTAACTCTCCGAGGGTATCTCAGGGGAGTGGGATACACATTTTTTAAATCCAATTCACACGTGTATAATACACACTTATACATGAGTGAAATAGGACAAATGTAAGCGTCCACCTAATTATTATAATATTTTCCTCAAAGACCTGGTCAGTAACTTCTCTCATTTAACCATATGCCTTAAAATAGCAAGAACCACAGGGAAACCATAGAATCAAGAGGTTTTAATTTTCTGTTTTGCAAATACGGACCTTGGAAAAACTCTAACTAATATGCTCATCTATAGATTTTAACCAATATCAAAATATAAAACTAACAACAACTTGGTACAAAAGCATGTACTGAGAAATCAACCAATACTAAATCAATGTCAAATAGACACTTAAACACAGGTGTAGATAGTAAAACCAATAATTACAAGTCAACCAAATCAAAACATGTAAAATAAACTTATTTTCTAAATACACTATATATACAAAAGCATGTGGACACCCCTTCAAATTAGTGGATTCGGCTATTTCAGCCACACCCGTTGCTGACAGGTGTATAAAATTGAGCACACAGCCATGCAATCTCCATAGACAAACATTGGTAGTAGAATGGCCTTACTGAAGAGCTCAATGACTTTCAACGTGGCACCGTAATAGGATACCACCTTTCCAAAAAGTCAGTTTGTCAAATTTCTGCCTTGCAGCCCCGGTCAACTGTAAGTGCTGTTATTGTGCAGTGGAAACGTTTAGGAGCAGATGGCTCAGCCACGAAGTGGTAGGCCACACAAGCTCACAGAACGGGACCTCCGAGTGCTGCAGTGCGTAAAAAGGGTCTGTCCTCTGTTCCAACACTCACTAACAAGTTCCAAACTGCCTCTGGAAGCAACGTCAGCACAATAACTGTTATTCGGGAGCTTCATGAAATGGGTTTCCATGGCCGAGCAGCCACACACAAGCCTAATCCCCATGTGCAAAGCCAAGGGTCGGCTGGAGTGGTGTAAAGCTCGCCTCCATTGTACTCTGGAGTGATGAATCACGCTTCACGAGCTGGCAGTCCATCGAACAAATCTGAGTTTTGTGGATGCCAGGAGAACGCTACCTGCCCAAATGCATAGTGCCAACTGTAACGTTTGGTGGAGGAGGAATAATGGTCTGGGGGTGTTTTCATGGTTCAGGCTAGGCCCCTGAGTTCCAGTTCCAGGGAAATCTTAACGTTACAGTATACTATGATATTCTAGGCGATCCTGTGCTTCCAACAATGCCCCTGTGCACAAAGCTAGGTCCATACAAAAATGGTTTGTCGAGATCGGTGTGGAAGAACTTGACTGGCCTGCACAGAACCCCATCGAACACCTTTGGGATGAATTGGAAAGCCAGGCCTAATCGCCCAACATCAGTGCCCAACCTCAATAATGCTCTTGTGGCTGAATGGAAGCAAGTTCCCATAGCAATGTTACAAAATCAAGTGGAAAGCCTTCCCAGAACAGTGGAGGCTGTTATAGCAGCAATGGTGGGTCCAACTCCATATTAATGCCCTTGATTTTGGAATGATATGTTTGATTTTTGGTCATGTAGTGTATGTTCTAACGTGATCAGCAATGGTTCTTGTTTATGATTTACTTTCCCAATCAACAATCATCTGAAAGTCACTTATAGCGATTGCTATGTACCATGAGTAAAGGAATGATAGATGTGAGTATATTGCATGTTACTCTCTACTCAGTTTTGTACGCATGTACCTCCAACATGGCCCCAGAGAGGGATGTGAACAGGGCTGTTCGACACCACAAGTTACTCATCCTCCTCTCACTACCATCTCTTCTTCCTCCTCCTCCACTTCCTCATCTTCATAATCCTCTTTTTCATAGTAATAATCATCTTCATCAGAATCGTCATACTTTTCCTCAGTGTCCTCTTCCAACTTGTAACCAAGCATAACCAATCGTAACCAATCTTCATGGTCCACCTCCTCTTCCTCATAATTCTCATTCTCCTCTTCAACATAATCCACCTCCTCTTCCTCATAATGCACCTTCTCTTCCTCATAATCATCACTCTCTTCCTCCTCATCTTCTCCCTCCTCTTCTTCTTCCTTATCAGTTTCCTCACTAGGTACAGTGGCTTCAGGTTTTGGTCGGATGGTACCTTAAACAGTGATGTGGTTTGTATCCCGGACACAGTACTTTTCCAGGCCACTGTGCACCCTGCCACAGTTAGGAGGAACCCAGGCTGTGTGGTAACCCTAGTCATGCCAGGTCTTCTGAAGACCACCTTTGTAGGTGACTTTGTTCACTCTGCCCACATTGACCATGACTCTGATAACAACCTTCTGGTGGTGGTTGCTGAGCCCCAGTGGGTATCTACTGGCCTTCCTGCAGCTTAGATACACCCCACGTCCCAACATGCCCCATCTGGACTTGCTTTGTGGCCATGGTACATGACATAGGTTGGGTTCTGCCATTCAGCGGCCAGGCTGAGTGGCCCAGTCTTCGTACCCCAGCAGGTAGAATGAAGTCACCTTCTTCCCACATGGTCACTGATATCTGTAAAGAAACATAATATACTTCACTGGAACACTTCTCTAGCCACAAATATAGGCCTATTTGTCAACGCACTAAAACTGCAAAACTGGATGAGAGAAAGGGGGAAATGACAATCTGACTAAAGATAAAGAAAGAACGAAAGAAACACATTTTTATCTTGAATGTGGGGGTGATAAAAGTGCAAATTGATCAAAACTAGCTGGATAAAATACCCACCAACAAAATGTTATTCTAGGGTACTCGTGATGGTTTGCCTATCCTATCAAGTTGTCGAACATTTCCTGACAAATTTTGAAGAAAGCTTGGAATGAGATTTCCTATGTGAAGAGGACATTTCCTTCAATTCTACGTATTTTGACATGGCTTAGACCTATGACCAGGGTGGAAATTTACAAAAATAGGGCAGGTCAGGTGAGGTGAATTCAGGATGCTTTGAACATTAAATTATCAAACTCTGCTGATATCAGGTGAAAAGTTGTATGCGACACGTGCCGGGGAATGTTAATACAAAGAAAAAAACAACCGTTCTTTTTTTTGTACCATCATCTTAAAAATGCAAGAGAAAGGCCATAATGTATTATTCCAGCCCAGGTGCAATTTAGATTTTGGCCGCTAGATGGCAGCAGTGTATGTGCAACGTTTTAGACTGATCCAATGAACCATTGCATTTCTGTTCAAAATTTTGTATCAAGACTGCCCAAAGGTGCCTAATTTGTTTATTAATAACTTTTCATGTTCAAAATTGTGCACTCTCCTCAAACAATAGCATGGTATTATTTCACTGTAATAGCTACTGTAAATTCGACAGTGCAGTTAGATTAACAAGCATTTTCTTGTTACTTACAACCTCATGCAAATCACATTAGCCTACGTTAGTTCAACCGTCCCGTGGAATGGACACCGATCCCGAAGAAGTTTTAAGGCTCTGCAAAGGAAATAATAATATTAATGGTTGATGGCAGTGGGTAACCAAATCATAGATTGCAGTCTCCTTGTCCAGACTGCTTTCAAGGTAAGGACACAATCATTGAGTATTTTGTAATTGGTGGAACTATTTCTTTAAAATAGGTCTGGAAGAAAATCCTGCTTGCTCTCCAGGAGGGTTGGCTACCCCTGATCCATGTTTCCAAAGTGCTGGGTGTTTGAAAATGTTGTTGTTATAACAATTCATTTCTCAAAATCACCCAACCTTCAAGAAAAATCGAATGAATCCATATTCAGGTGATTTATGCTTACTAGTTGAAGATCCTTGACATCATCTTACTCTACATAGACAAAATGTGATGCGTTTGAGTTGAGTCCCCTACCATCTTTGTCTAGTATGTGCAAAAACTAAAATGTCAAAAAGTATATTTGAGGCCGGGAGCATTTAACATCCAATGCTTATTTATCGGATTTATTCAAAACTGTCCATGAATGGCGGCAAACATATCCTCATATAATTCATTTTCAAAGCCACAAGTAGGCATATCAGACTTAAAATATGTGAAAATTGGCAAGAAGCGGAATGATAAAATAAGTGTGGGGAATAACAGTAGTGTTCTTGCTGACAGGCACACTAATTACCCTATATTTTAGCCCATTGTTAAGAATGCTCTTTCCACAGATAGTTCTGGCTTGCTGGTAACATCTGGTCTAATCAGACTCCCTATGCAATTTAACTCCTCAATTACTGACTCTATTCAATAAACCTTCCAATGTCAAAAATAAATATTTTGGGATTCTGTAATTGATAGATGATGGTAGTTCCCAATCAGACAAAAATCTGTTTTGGTGAATGCATGGGCAATATTTGGCGAATGCATGGTGTTGTTTTGTCCTCAGTCCTCCTTTGAATGCTGTGTGTACTGATTCAGTTCTAAATGACCATCATTGAGTCCATCCTCACCTCCTCCTTCACTGCAACAGATTTTCCGGTCTGCTGAGAGGGTTATTGTCTGCCACCTGCACTACATCGAGGTCCTGCATGACTCCAGGGCAAGGAAGCGTGCAGGAAAGGTCATTGCTGACCCCTTCCACCAAAAACCCCTTCCACCAAAAACCCTCTGGCAAACAGTTCAGGTCAATCACAACCAAATCCTCTCACCACCTGAACAGTTTCTTCCCCCATGCCATAGCCCTCACCAACCATCCACCTGGTCCTCTCATTTATGGACTTTGCATCCACAGACTATACACCCTACACTATCATCCCAAAACTGCACTCGCTGGTATATGCATCATTTAGCTTATTTGTTTGCATTTCTGTCATTTTGCAGACAATCTTATCCAGCTCCTCACTCATGGATTTGAACCAGCAACCTTTCAGTTACTGACCCAACACTCTTAACCAGTAGGCTACCTGCCACTTACAGTTTTCATAGTGAAAATACTGTATGTGGATCTGTGGAAATTCTGCATCTATATATTTTTTGTCCGTATATTCTGTTTACCATCTGTATAATCTGTTTGTTGTGGCAGCACCATTTCACAGTCAAATTCCTGTACATGCAAATGTATTTGGCGAATAAAGCTGATTCTGACATGTTTAGCTGGTTAATCATATGTCAGTTTACATTTTATTATTTGGGACTGCTTATGTACTGGATGAACGATAGCACATTCTCCCCTCTGTGTCTTCATATACAATAATTCAAAATCCCCCACGTGCTGTGTGCGTTTCATTCCTTGGGCTTAATACCCTAAATTTTGGCTCATGCCTGCAATTAGTGAACTTGTTTTATGGAGTTTTCTAGAGCTGACTGTCTGCTTTTCATTTAGCTGGCTAACAAGTAATAAGCTAGCTAAGTTTAGTGAGTAGATTCCACTCAATGCAAGGTATAATATACCCAGTGCTTAATTTGAGTCGGATCCGGCACCTCTCAGATTGACTTTGTTCATTCCAGCACCTATTTGCCCGGTACCTCTCACGGCATGATTTATTAATTGTTTCACTGTTCACACTGTAAACATTCTAGTAAAAGCGATCAGTGTTAATTAAGTTACCTCCTTGTTATGTCTCCCACCCCCCAGAAAGGCAATGATGTAAAAGTGCTGTGATCCTTCTGTGTAATCATCATATACTGCCACACTGATTCCAGACCTGCTCACTTATTTGTACATAGATGTTATAGGGAGTGCCAGCGGGATAACTGATCTTGACACAGGTCTTGGTAGTGGTGGTCAGCTAGTGAAGAGGTCCTAGGCTAGTCGTCTCCTGCTGAATTTGAAACATGAGAAAGCCAAATAAAAAATGGTTGACAAAAGGCAATCGAGTTTGATGACATTTTGAAGTCCAAAAATTCAGAGAAAGATGGTGAATCGAACCCAGAACGAACCAGAGAACTGTCAGTGCCAGAGTAGAGGAGTGAGGGGAAAACTGTTCCTGATGGCGATGCCTTAGCTTGCAGTGCTGCTAATTCTGCCAGTTCAGCATCACCACCTGCACCTCCACTAGTTAGTAGGCCTGCTAGCGAGTCAGACTCAGCGGGAGAGGGAGACAGGGAGCTGGGGGGACAGTGCATCATCCACCAACAAAATGCCCGCAGCAGGTGCAATTTGCAGTTCAAGAACAAGCCTCTGGCTTGTCATGCACAGTGCTGATTTTAGCATGCAAATCTTGGTGGGGCAAACTCCCCTAAAAATATTTAGATGCATGCCAGCAAAGCCACTACACAACACTAAACAATACATGAATTGCACTATAACGGTGACAAACGGTGCTGACAAACTGTTAGGGCCGACATAAAGCTGTCCCAACAGCAGAGTCCCAACACCTTACCACTGCTACATCTGGCTATCAGCGGAGCCTTGTCTGGCAGCGAAACAGTTCATTCAGCATCATTTACTGCCTTTAAAAAAACATTGCTGATATGGCTGACTTGCTTAAGCAAATGTGGTTTCTACTGACAATTCAGATGTACAAACTATGGCATAAGGGGACGACGAACAGATAAGAGGCAATCCGTAATTTCCATTAAGACATTAATGAGCGAGCTAGGACAGAGGTTGTCAATATAACTAATTGTTTAGCACTTTTGAAATGTACGGCAACAGAATTCAGAACATGTGCCGTTCTTACAGAATTCTCCCTGTACACCAATTCAGAACCATAGGATAAATAAAAGGGGTGTCACGCCGCTAGCGATCCCCCTCCCTGGCGCCAGGCTTCCCAGCATTACTCACTCCTGCCACCATCATTACGCACACCTGCCTTCCCTCCTGTTTTGTTACCTGTCTGTTCCTGAATAAATGTTGACTCCCCGTACCTGCTTCTCATCTCCAGCATCGGTCATTACAGGGGGCATATAAGCAGACAACGAAAGCTCTTACAATATTCAATGATGACATTTCTCTAAAACAGGTATAGGCTAAATGTGCAACACCAAGTCAGAACAGTAGGCTACGTTATGTGGTGAAAAGGGAGCAAATTATTAGGGTGAGGCACATGGGCTACTAACAGCTTACTACACAACATACATTTAGTATTACTTTCTTAGCTACAGTATGCATATCTCCCTGGCATATTACATAATTTATGCAGCAGCATACAATACATTTTAGGACTCACCTTGTTGTGCTGTGCTCACTTGAACAGGAAGGTGGCGCAGCGGTCCTTCTTGTGGGCTCTAGAAAGAGGCCCGAAAAGACCGACTTGGAATCCAGAGTTGGATGACCATTCAAAATTATTTTCCGTATGTTCCCAGTCAGAGCTAGTTTTATTTGAGTTCCCAGTTGTCTTGAACTTACTGAAGTCTGAGATTTCCCAGATCCAAGTTTCCAGTTGTTTTGAACGCGGTAGAAGTCATTCTGGATTGACAGCATAGCCAATGTATTCAAACTTTTCTGGCCCTTGGCGTTACCCCCTTTTTTGTGATATCCAATTGGTAGTTACTATCTTGTCCATCGCTGCAATTCCCCTACAGACTCGGCAAGGGTCGAGAGCCAAGCCACACGGCTTCTTGACACACTGTTCACTTAACCCGGAAGCCAGCCGCACCAATGTTGGAGGAAACACTGTCGAGCTGACGACCGAAGTTGACCAACTGGCCCGCCACAAGGAGTTGCTAGAGCACGATGAGACATTCCGGCCGGCCAAACCCTCCCTAACGCTGACGATGCTGGGCCAATTGTGCGCTGTCCCATGGGTCTCCCGGTCACAGCCGGTTATGACACAGCCTGGGATCGAACCCGGGGTTACATTGGCGCCTTAGCACTCATTGTTGAATTTATGATTTCCAACTTGTTATGTAATGTTTATGTCCAATGGCAGATGAGCACTGCTATGTTTTATCTATAATTTCTCTTCATATGACAAAAATTGAAAAGGATTTGCCAGTAGATTGCTGACTTGATGCATGATTACTGCTTGTCTAGCTTGCTAGCTAAGATTTTGAAAGTATGATGTTGACGTGATGAGTCCAATCAAAGCTAAGGTAGATATAATGTGATTTGACATAAATTTGTCTGTGGCCAATGACCTTGAGCCTTCTTGGATGGGCACTTTTAATGTAAGTCTATGGCAGCACCCAAGGGGCTTGAATTTTTTAGCTCTACCCGTAGATTTTGCAGTGACGTAGTGTCCCCATGAATGACAGAACACTGAGCTAATCACGGCGCAACTGGAGAACATTACCAACCGCTGCACTCCTTATTTTCCACTGGCTGCCCCACCACAGAAAGCACTGAGCTAGGCTGAAACACCTGCAATTTGGAGCTTCCTTACTCAAGAAAGCAAAAAAGAGACCATGTTTGTATGCGGCTTTATTATCTCAATTATCTTTTTTTTTTTACATTGTTTGCAAACTGATATGTGACACGTATTATTGCCAAAATAACATGCAAAGAAAAAATATATATAATAATAACCAGTCAAAAGTTTGGACACACCTATGAGAGGATTTTTCTTTATTTTTACTATTTTCTACATCGTAGAATAATAATGAAGACATCAAAACTATTAAATATCACATATGGAAACATGTAGTAACCAAAAAAGTGTTAAACAAATCAAATATATTTTATATTTGAGATTCTTCAAAGTATCCACCCTTTGCCTTGATGACAGCTTTGCCCACTCTTAGACGTATCTCAACCAGCTTCCCATGGAATGCTTTTCCAACGGTCTTGAAGGAGTTCCCACATATGCTGAGCACTTGTTGGCTGCTTTTCCTTGACTCCGCAGTCCAACTCATCCCAAACAATCTCAATGGCTTGAGGTTGGGTGATTGTGGAGGCCAGGTTATCTGATGTAGCACTCCATCACTCTCCTTCTTGGTCAAATAGCCCTTACACAGCCTGGAGGTGTGTTTGGTCATTGTCCTGTTGAAAAACAAATGATAGTCCCACTAATCGCAAACCAGATATGATGGTGTATGGTTTCAAAATGTTGTTGTAGCCATGCTGGTTAAGTGTGCCTTGAATTCTAAATAAATCACTGACAGTGTCACGAGGAAAGCAAACCCCACACCATCGCACCTCCTTCTTAGAACCAAAAATCTCAAATTTGATGTTGAGATGTGTCTGTTGAACTCTGTGAAGCATGTATTTGTGCTGCAATTTCTGAGGCTGGTAACTCTAATGAACTTATCCTCTGCAGCAGAGGTAACTACAGTATGGGTCTTCCTTTCCTGTGGCGGTCCTCATGAGAGCCAGTTTCATCATAGCGCTTGATGGTTTTTGCGACTGCACTTGAAGAAACTTTCAAAGTTTCATGTAATGATGGACAGTTGTTTCTCTTTGTTTCTCTTTGCTTATTTGAGTTATTCTTGCCATAATATGGACTTGGTCTTTTACCAAATAGGGTTGTCTTCTGTATACCACCCCTACCTTGTCACAACACAACTGATTGGCTCAAACACATTAAGAAGGAAAGAAATTCCACAAATTAACTTTTAACAAGTCACACTTTCAATTGAAATGTGTTCCAAGTGACTACCTCATGAAGCTGGTTGAGAGAATGCCAAGTGTGCAAAGCTGTCATTAAGGCAAAGGGTGGATACTTTGAGGAATCTCAAATATAAAATATATTTTGATTTGTTTAACACTTTTTTGGTTACTACATGATTCCATATGTGTTATTTAATAGTTTTGATGACTTCACTATTATTCTACAATTCAGAAAATAGTAAAAAATTAAGAAAAACCCTTGGAATGAATGGGTGTTGTGTCCAAACTTTTGACTGGTACTTTATATATATTTTTTATTATTGTTTATTATTTATTTTTTTCATTTTTAACAGGTGTAGCCCTTCCCATCCTACCCTGAATGACGCGTAGAGTTCTAATTCCTAATTCTATGCATAGAACAGTTGCTGTATAATCTTATGCTATTAGGCCTACAAGGGAGGCTCTATCTCAGCAGGTGATATCTGGTCAAAATCACTGATACAGGTCCCACTACAACCTCTGATTTGCTATATCTCGAGAGAAACCTGAATTTGAATAAATGTAGGATTTGTCCATTTACTGTAGGCGAAATTTGATGTCATTGATAGTCAAAATGTCTATATTGAAACACTAACCAATGGTAGGCTTATAGATTGATTAGGAACACATTCATAAAGTCATACAAAATTTAAAAGATCGAATAAATCAATCACATATGAGAAATTATAAAAAATATACAGTACAACTGGGGCCAGAATAATGTGTTTTTAAATAAATGAGTAACTCAAAATGGTTTGGGAGGAGATGAATGCAATTAGGTCTAATAGTTGTTTGCTATAGGGCTCCTGCTGTTAGAGGGAGCTCCAGACTGCTGCTGCTCGACTGTAGTGGGCTCTAGCTGGGTAAATGGGACAACACCTCTCAATTAACAATGCTTAATTTACACTGACTCGTACATCACTGACTCGTACATCTTTTCGAGTGGAGTCCTCCTGGACTCTATAAAGCACTATCGGCACAGATCAGTAGGCCATCAACAGATTTGTTTTTTATTCATATCCACATATCAAGTTGCATTTCATGCTATGCCTGTGCCCAGCCAGGCTGTGTTTACAGATTATAGATCTTACAGAGGTTTAAACCATTGGCTTGAGCTCATCTGACTGACATAAATCTTGCTTGGATTTTGCTGAATTTGACAGCCTTTCATGATGGTTGCACTGAGGAGAAACACACGCATACACATACTGTACTACATGAGCACACAAACAAATACGCGCACGCACGCACGCACGCGCGCGCGCACACACACACACACACACACACACACACACACACACACACACACACACACACACAAACTCTCTGTCTGTTTTCTCTCTCACTCTCACACACAGACACACACACAAACTCGTGAAAGATGAACGTTTGAGCATGTAGCTATGCAGGTTAGATCGTGATCACAAGGTCATGTGTATGTACAGTGCATTTGGAAAGTATTTAGACCCTTTGACTTTTTCCACATTTTCTTACGTTACAGCCTTGTTCTAAAATTGATTAAATGGTTTTTTTCCCCTCATCAATCTACACACAATACCCCATAACGACAAAGCAAAAACAGGTATATATACATTTTTGCTAATTTAGTAAAAATACAAATCTGAAATATTACATTTACATACGTTTTCAGATCCTTTACTCAGTACTTTGTTGAAGCACCTTTGGCAGCGATTACAGCCTTGAGTCTTCTTGGGTAAGACGCTACAAGCTTGGCACATGGGAGTTTCTCCCATTCTTCTCTGCAGATCCTCTCAAGCTCTGTCGGGTTGGATGGGGAGTGTCGCTCCACAGCTATTTTCAGGTCTCTCCAGAGATGCTTGATCGAGTTCAAGTCCGGGGTCTGGCTGGGCCACTCAAGGACATTCAGAGACTTGTCCCGAAGCCACTCATGTGTTGTCTTGGCTGGATGCTTAGGGTCGTTGTCCTGTTGGAAGGTGAATCCTGTTGGAAGGTGAATTTTCGCCCCAGTGTGAGGTCCTGAGCGCTCTGGAGCAGGTTTTCATCAAGGTTTTAGCATATCAAATCACAGTTTATTGGTCACATACACAGATTTACAGATGTAATTGCAGGGGCAGCAAAAGGCTTGTGTTTCTAGCCACAACAGTGCAACAATACCTAACAGTAATGCACAGTAGCTGTGCAGGTTGGCTCGTGATGGAGAGATCATGGGTATGGTATATACAGTTGAAGTCAGAAGTTTACATACACTTAGGTTGGAGTCATTAAAACTCGTTTTTCAACCACTCGACAAATTTGTTGTCAACAAACTATAGTTTTGGCAGGTCGGTTAGGACATCTACTTTGTGCATTGCACAAGTGATTTTTTTCAACTTATAATTTCACTTATAATTCACTGTATCACAATTCCAGTGGGTCAGAAGTTTACATACACTAAGTTGACTGTGCCTCTGAAAAGCTTGGAAAATTCCAGAAAATGATGTTATGGCTTTAGAAGCTTCTGATAGGCTAATAGACATAATTTGAGTCAATTGGAGGTGTACCTGTGCATGTATTTCAAGGCCTGCCTTCAAATGCAGTGCCTCTTTGCTTGACATCATGGGAAATCAAAAGAAACAGCCAAGACCTCAGAAAGAAAAATGGTGGACCTCCACATGTTTGGTTCATCCTTGGGAGCAATTTCCAAACGCCTGAGGGTACCACGTTCATCTGTACAAACAATAGTACACAAGTATAAACACCATGGGCCCACGCAGCCATCACACCGCTCAGGAAGGAGACGTGTTCTGTCTCCTAGAGATGAACGTACTTTGGTGCGAAAAGTGCAAATCAATCCCAGAACAACAGCAAAGGGCCATGTGAAGATGCTGGAGGAAACAGGTACAAACGTATCTATATCCACAGTAAAACAAGTCCCATTTCGACATAACCTGAAAGGCAGCTCAGCAAGGAAGAAGCCACTGCTCCAAAACCGCATAAAAAAGCCAGACTACGGTTTGCAACTGCACATGGGGACAAAGATTGTACTTTTTGGAGAAATGTCCTCTGATGAAACAAAAATAGAACTGTTTGGCCAGAATGACCATCATTATGTTTGGAGGAAAAAGGGGGATGCTTGCAAGCCGAAGAACACCATCCCAACCGTGAAGCACGGGGGTGGCAGCATCATGTTGGGGGGGGGGGGGTGCTTTGCTGCAGGAGGGACTGGTGCACTTCACAAAATAGATGGCATCATGAGGATGGAAAATTATGTGGATATATTGAAGCAACATCTCAAGACATCAGTCAGGAAGTTAAAGCTTGGTCGCAAATGGGTCTTCCAAATGGACAATGACCCCAAGCATACTTCCAAAGTTGTGGCAAAATGGCTTAAGGACAACAAAGTCAAGGTATTGGAGTGGCCATCACAAAGCCCTGACCTCAATCCTATAACAAATTTGTGGGCAGAACTGAAAAAGTGTGTGCGAGCAAGGAAGCCCACAAACCTGACTCAGTTAGACCAGCTCTGTCAGGAGGAATGGGCCAAAATTCACCCAACTTATTGTGTGAAGCTTGTGGAAGGCTACCCGAAACGTTTGACCCAAGATAAACAATTTAAAGGCAATGCTACCAAAAACGAATTGAGTGTATGTAGACTTCTCACCCACTGGGAATGTGATGAAGGAAATAAAAGCTGAAATAAATCATTCTCTCTAATATTATTCTGACATTTCACATTCTTAAAATAAAGTGGTGATCCTAACTGACCTAAGACAGGGAATTTTTACTATGATTAAATGTCAGGAATTGTGAAAAACTGAGTTTAAATGCATTTGGCTAAGGTGTATGTAAACTTCCGACTTCAACTGTACAGTACCATTTACATTTTAGTCATTTAGCAGATGCTCTTATCCAGAGTGACTTACAGTAGTGAATATAAACATTTCATTTTCATTTAATGCATTTTTTTTTTTTTTGTACTGGCCTCCCCGTGGGAATCGAACCCACAACCCTGTTATTGCACACACCATGCTCTACCAACTGAGCCACAGGGAAGTCAAAAGTTTGGACATACCTACTCATTCCAAGTTTATTTTCAAATTGAAAAAAAAAAATCTACATAGTGAAGACTTCAAAACTATGAAATAACACATATGGACTCATGAAATAGCCCAAACATTTTTTTAGATTTGAGATTCTTCAAAGTAGCCACCCTTTGGCTTGATGACAACTTTGAACACTCTTGGACATTCTCTCAACCAGATCCACTCCCCTGGAATGCATTTCAATTAACAGGTGTGCCTTGTTAAAAGTTAATTTCCTTTTTAATGCGTTTGTGCCAATCAGTTGTGTTGTGACAAGGTAGGTGTAATGTTGAAGCTGGGGGTCGAGAAGCAGGTGCAGGTGGTAAGTTTAATATAACAAATTACATGGAATGATACAACGTAGGAGCAGCGTCTAGACATGAAGAACAGAAACAATACTGCCTGGGGAAGGAACCTAAGGGATTGCCAGATAAAGGGGAGGTAACGAGTGAGGAAATGGAGTCCAGGTGTGCTTAATGATGAAGCGCAGGTGCGCGTAATGATGAAAGCCAGGTTCGCTAAGGATGGCTCCCAGGACCGGTGGTTAGTAAACCGGTGACATCGAACGCCGGAGGGGAGGAGCGGTAGTAGACCCCCGAGGACGAGAAGCGGACCGGTCCAGGCGGTGAAGATGGAAATCATGGTTCCTCCACCGGAACCCAACACTGCTCTTCTGGGCCATACCCTTCCCAGTCCACCAGGTACTTGAGCAGACCCCACGATATCGGGAGTCCAGTAGGGATCTGATGGCAGAGGCGGGAGCTCCCTCGACGTCCATGGGGGGCGAAGGGGTGTTGTGTGGGACAGCATCAGCCAGGGGACAAGGAACCACCGGCCTGAGAAGTGATACATGAAAAGAAGGTGTGATACGGTAGTCACTGGGAAGCTGTAACCTATTTGTCATCTCGTTGACCCTCTGGAGAACCTTGAACGGGCCCACAAATCGGGGATCAGCTTCTTGCAAGGCAGACGGAGTTGGATGGTTCCTGGTAGAAAGCCAAACGCGATCCCCAGGATGGAACACTGGAGTCTCACTGCGGTGGTGCTCTTCCTGCTCCTTCTGACGGTGGACGGCGCACTAGAGTCTCACATGAGCCTTGCTCCACACTTGAACCACTCATCAAGCGCAGGAGCTTCGGTCTGGCCCGGGGTCCATGGAGCCAGAGCCAGCTGAAAACACAGAACACACTGGAAGGGAGTCAGCCCGGTGGAGGAGTGAAGTAATGAATTATGGGCATACTCCGCCCATGGAAGGAATCGGGCCCACTGTCCCTGCCGGTCCTGGCAGTGACTCCTCAGGAACCTCCCCAACTCCTGGTTCATCCTCTCCACCTGCCATTTGGACTTAGGCCTATACCGAGACGTGAGGCTGACCGTGACCTCGAGCTTCTCCATAAGTGCTCTCCATACCCGCGGTGTGAATTGGGGCCAATGGTTGGAGACGATGTCCTCCGGGAAAGGTCATAATGCTGGAATAGTGCCTCAGTGACCTGGAGAGCAGTAGGGAGACCAGAGAGAGGAATGAGACGACAGGATTTAGAAAATCTATCCACAACCATCAAAATGGTGGTGAAACCATCAGAGGGGGGAGATGGATAGATGAGACAAGAGACAGCTGTGCCCACCCAGGTCAGCAGCCAATCCCTTATCCCTGTGGGAACGTACAGTAAATGCGCTCAGGAGGACAGGTTGTGGGTGCGGGTTCCCTCCAGAGCCTGGCGGATGTCCACATCTATGTTCCAGACCACAGGGGCTACGACTCGTGAGGAAGGGATTATGGGTGCATTCTGGACATGACCCTCTCCCAAATCTTAGAGATGGGACAGGGCATCGGCTTTGGTGTTCTTTGAACCTGGGCGATAGGTCAGCATGAAGTCAAATCTTGTAAAGAACAGGGCCCACCTTGCTTGGAGTGGATTCAGCTTCTTCACTGTCTGTATGTACTCCAGGTTCCTATGGTCGGTGAGGATGACGAATGGTTCCTTGGTGCCCTCCAGCCAGTCTCCACACCTCTAATGTCAACTTTACAGCCAAGCAATTCCTCTCTACAGGGGACCGTTTCTTACCTTGTTGTTGAGACAGAACTGCCCCCATGCCCACCTCTGAAGCATCCACCTCCACCACAAAGGATATCATGGGATCTGGGTGTTTGAGCAATGGGGCGGAGGTGAAACACCCCTTCAGTAGGCTGAAGGCCTCATCAGCTGCTGGACTGGTAAAAGTTAAAACGTTGTAACCCCTTTATGGTGGTTGGGACTGGCCATGACCTGACCGCATCTAACTTCTTGATGACCATCTTCACTCCTTTTGGGCTGATTTGGTAACCAAGGAAGGAGACAGCCTCCTGATGAAACTGGCACTTCTCAGCCTTGGCAAACAATTGGTTTGCTAGGAGGCATTCCAGGACTACACGGACGTGAGCTATGTTATCCTCCAAGGTAGCCGGATAGACCAGGATGTTGTTGATATACACGACCACCTGGTGTCCGAGCATGTCCTGGAACACCTCGTTGACGAATGCCTGGAACACTGACAGAGCATTGGGTAAGCCAAATGGCATCACCAAGTATTCGTAGTGACCAGACATTGTGCTAAAAGCTGTCATCCGTTCATCCTCCTCTCGGATGCAGATGAGATTGTAAGCACTCTGTAAGCACTCTGCAGGTCCAACTTGGTAAAAAACCGGGCCCCACGGAGCTGTTCGATGGCTGCCTGCACCAACGGGAGAGGGTAACGGTACTTGGTGGTGATTTCATTGAGTCCTCTGTAATCAGTACATGGGCGTAACCCTCCATCCTTCTTGGCCACGAAGAAGAAACCTGCCGAAGCAGGAGAAGTGGACGTGCGGATGAAACCTTGTTGGAGTGCATCATGGATGTACTGGGTTTCAACCACCGACAGAGGGTAGATGCCTCTGGTCAGGGGCCCAGAGCCTGCAAGCAGGTTGATGGCACAGTCTCAGGGGCGATGAGGAGGGAGACAGGTGGCGCGGGTTTTGGAAAATACCTCCCGCAGGTCCTGGTATACCTCCGAGAAGTTGGGCTGAAGGGCAACCACAGGACTCTCAACTGACGTGAAACCACAAGGGACGGGGAAGCAGGTCCTCCGGCATTCGGGTGCCCAGTCTGTGATTTTCATCCTCGACCATGAGATGGTGGGGTTGTTGCGTTGAAGCCAGGGGAGGCTGAGGATGATCTTTTGAGCTGGTGAACTAGTGATGAAGAAGAAGATGATCTCCTGATTGATGGACTCCACTGTGAGGGTGTGGTTTGGTGATGTGTGTGATGGTCCCGGAACCTAATGGACGATTATCAAGGGCTTGAACTGGTTTAGGAGAGGAGAAGGGTATGAGGTGAAGTTAAGAAAGGAGGCAAGGGTCTGGTCAATAAAGTTCCCTGCTACACCAGAATCCACTAATGCTGTGGAAACAGTACATGAGGGACAGTCAACTAGTACGATCGACACCAAAAAGGGTTTGGCAGAAAGTGATGAAAAGTTGATTCTCACACCTGCCCCAGGAGGTGGAAGATCACGTGACGGTCCCTCTGCTCTCATGGATCCCGAGTTGGGACGTACCAGACACCACTGGAGCTGGTGGCGGCCTTGATCACAATAGAGACAGAGCCCCAGCTGTCTCCTTCTGCATCGCTCTGCCGCAGGGAGGTGTGTGACCCCTAACTCCATGGGTTCAGGATCTGATCCAAAGTGTTCACTGAGGGAGGAAGAGAAGCGATGAGAGTGACGACAGTCCCGAAGAAGGTTATCCAGACAGATGGCCATTGCGATGAGTGCATCCAAGGAGAGGTTGTTGTCTCGACAAGCCAGGGGTAGCGTCATATTTATCCAGGAGGGACAAGTGAGAATCGCTGACCTGGGCAGGTTGCTGAATGGGCTGGTGTGCTGGCTCGCTGGGTCAACTGGTGGTAGAGTATCCTCCGCTAGTTGAAGGCAACGCTTCTCGGGTATGTTTGAGATGTTGAACACAGCGAAGAGCCTCTTCCATAGCCGTCCCCAGTTGTGCCATCTGGTCGTGGTGTTGACGAAGTAGGTATCCCTGCTCGTCGAACTTCTAGGAGATGTTCTGATTTCCTGCTGCTTCCATTTTGTGAGGCAGTATTCTGTAAATGCTGGGTAAGTTTAATATAACAAATAACATGGAATGATACAACGTAGGAGTAGCATCTATACATGAACAACAGAAACAATACTGCCTGGGGAAGGAACCTAAGGGAGTGCCAGATAAAGTGGAGGTAATGAGTGAGATAATGGAGTCCAGGTGTGCTTAATGATGAAGTGCCGAACGCCGGAGAGAAGGAGCGGGAGTAGACGTGACAGTAGGGATGGTATACAGAAGATTTAGTAAAAGCCAAGTCCATATTATGGCAAGAACAGCTCAAATAAGCAAGGAGAAACGACCGTCCATCATTATCAAGACATGAACGTCAGTCAATGCAGAAAATGGGAAGAACTTTGAAGGTTTCTTCAAGTGCAGTCACAAAAACCATCAAGCGCTATGATGAAACTGGCTCTCATGTGTACCACCACAGGAATGGAAGACCCAGAATTACCTCTGCTGCAGGGTATACCTCTGCTGTAGGGTTAGAGTTAACTACACCTCAGATTGCAGCCCAAATAAATGCTTCACGGAGTTCAAGTAACAGACACATCTCAACATCAACTGTTCAGAGGAGACTGCGTGAATTAGGTGGAAATATGTATAGGTGTATGTTTGTGTGTGTGCTTGTCTCTTAGAAAAAAGGGTCTATCTGGAACCTGAAAGGGTTATTCGGCTGTCCCCATTGGAGAATCCTTTGGGTTCCATGTAGAACTCTTTTCAGAGAGGGTTCTACCTGGAACCAAAAAGAGTTCTCCTACGGAGACAGCTGAAGAACCCCTTTGGAACCTTTTTTTCTAAGTGTAGATGCATTTTGTCATGACAGGAACAAATAAGTATGGATGGGTAATGGGCAGGGGTACAGCAGGGCTACCACACTGGCCCTCTTCTCTAATTAACCAACCTGTGCATTTCGTAACGTGGGGAGTTGGACCATCCTTCAGAAACATAACTAAGCCCTGCAAAATGCGGAGCCGTACAGCCTTTCTCTATCTGCCTCTGATGCTATTAGGGACAGGATAAATCCCCTTCGGACCGTGTGCATTTTCCTCAAGCATTCTTTTGATTAGCGTGAAACCAGACTGCCTAGTCGGTTGCATGGCAGTGGGGAAAAAAACGAACAAAAAAACGAAACAAGTCTTATACATCCTTAATCATCTTCCTCTGCGATACTTCAAACGGAGAGGCACAGACGGCATTGGCGATGGCGTCTTGGAAGAGAATTCATCCATAACTTCAAATGCTGTAATAGTAAGCTGTATACAAATGGAAAGCTAAATAAAGAAATAACTCACTGAGGTATTAAGCTGATAAGAGACGAAAAATAGGCCTGTCTGCTTTAAGAGAGCGCCAGCAAGCACTGGTTGCAATTAGCTCAGCCAAGCAAGTCCGCCGCACCAACACGTAAACAAATGAAGGCAATCAATTTGATTGCGGGTTCTTCTTCACTCACTCATGTTGCTCCAGAACATATTGCAACTCGAGGAACCTAGTATCTTGATATATCCTTTAGAACAGATATCATAAACTCTACAGCCCTGTTTTACTCCACAAAGCCTTTGTTCTTTAAGAGTCTTTTTTTTCATTAACCCCAGCAGAGGTGCCAATAAGGAATTTAAACTCAGTTAAGGGTTAGTGTGGAGTTTGCATTGAAGTCATACTGTATTATGGTTCAGTTCAGACAGGAGCCCCTGCTGTGAGTAAAGTAATTCTCTTGTAAGCACCATTGCATATTTGTCTGATTATCCTCTCTCTGGCGGTGTGATGGGAGTTCCATAGCCTACTGGGAGTTCCATAGCCTACGCCTCAACACAGTAAAGAGCAAACATTCACATGGCTAACGGCAATATGTCCACATCTACAATTGGATAATAAGGTCAAGCACGCTCTACTCTGCATCATTTGCTGCCTAGAGGTTCGATGTAGAATGAGTAGGAATGAGCAATATATGCCTACGCTTTTTCAGGCAATCATTCACACTTAGCTTAATCGTTCATTGGCATGGACCTTGGTCATTTATGCCTCTGCAATATACAGAAATTGAGATTCATGAGTGAGTTTTAATTGCAAACCAAAAGTAAGTTGATTCCCCAGTTCCTTGGGTTATATTGAGGTTAAATAGACGGGAGGCTTGGTGTGAAGACTTGGGGGAATTGCTCTGCTTTTCATTCTCTGACATTTGAGGAATTAACCTCAGAAGTGCAGGGCCCTGTTGGGTTGAACAACAAAGAGAACAGTCTAGTACCAGTGCAGCGGTGTTCTAGTCACCTCCCTTCAGCCCTCTTCTCTCCCTTCTCTCCTCTCCTGTCTCTTCTCTTCACTTATCTCTTCTCTCCCCCTCTCCTCTCCTCCGTCTCTTCTCCTCTCCTCTCATCCTTACCATCCTCTCCTCTTCTCTCATCATTTGACATTCAAGGAACGTGCCCCTGGATGTTATTGAAGAAAGGAATTTTCTCAGAATACTCAAAAGTGGACAAAGAGATGTTATACAACCCTAGGTTACCGTTACCCATAACCTACCAGAAATGTGATGGGATCAAATAAGAAAGCTACGTGAAGGGAATGGAGAAAGTGTATACAATGGGCCAGAAATACAATCTCACCTTCCCTCTTCCTCTTCTAAACCCCCTTCATATCATTACAACCAGTCTAACATTTTTGTTCTCAACAACATGAGTCATGACGGGCGAGACGGTGCTCTACTTTGCAATCGTTAGGAGGCGGTGAGCTCCAGGAGACAGATGCCATTTACTTTCCATTATGTGTGATTCATATATCTGCAAATTTACGGGGGGCATGAAGGGAGAAGTCAGGGGAATAATGGCCTGGAGACGAGCAGCATGAGATGGAGGAAGACACGGCCACTGCCATGTCTGGTACAGAAGAATTGTCACTAGGATTACTGTCACTGAGATGTGACAAAGCAATCTGGTTCCGGGGAGGGTTTGGTTCAGCAGCATGAGAAACAGTCCTCAACCTATGCCTGCAGTACATGACTTGAGTGTCAGTGCAGTGTTCTACAGTATAAAGGGCTATTGGTGAATGGTATCCAATTTTCTGACCAAAGTCAACTGATATCTACTGACTGATACTTGCGGTTCACCAATAGGTATGCGTCTGGCCTGGACCAGGAAGCAACAGCACACGAGCTGATTGTCAATGTTGTGGCTGACACTTCAACAGGACATCACCTTTTATTTGGTGCTCCATGAACATTAATGTGTGTGACTGGAGGAAATATAAAGATGATTGTGTTATATTGCAGAACTCAGTAACACATCTTTATTTACATTTTAGTCATTTAGCAGATGCTCTTATCCAGAGCAATTAGTGTACAGTGCCTTGCTCAAGGGCACATTAACCGATTTTACACCAAGTTGGCTCAGGAATTCAAACCAGCGACCTTTTGGTTACTGGCCTAACGCTTTAAACCACTAGGCTACCTGCCCCCTTGACTCTATGCTACTGTGTTTGTTTATGTTTTCTCTTTGGATCAATATCACGTAATTAACATGTTTATAGATCAGAGTCTTGTCTTTAGTGTGAGAAAGTAGAAATGTTTTTTGTTGTTGATGAGAGCATGTCTTAGATTGTTTGTAATATTTGAACAGATTTGTTAAAGAAACACAAAGCAAACAAACAATAGCACCAAACAAGGCTTGAATGAACAAATAACAAAATGATCAGGAGTCGAGGTCTGAAATGAACACAATCAAACTGGCATCACTATAGCAACAGGAACTTGATAATTGTGGGAAATTGGTGCTTTCCCTACCTTACAGGGCATTCGGAAAGTATTCAGACCGCTTGACTTATTCCACATTTTGTTATGTTACAGCCTTATTATAAAATTAATTAAATTAATTGTTTTCCTCATCAATCTACACACAATACCCCATAATGACAGGTTTTTAGAAACTTTTGCAAATGTATTACAAATAAAAATCAGAAATACCTTATTTACATAAATATTAAAACGCTTTGCTACGAGACTTGAAATTGAGCTCAGGTGCATCCTGTTTCCATTGATCATCCTTGAGATGTTTCTACAACTTCATTGGAGTCCCACCTGTGGTCAATTCAATCGATTGGACATGATTTGAAAAGAAACACACCTGTCTATATAAGGTCCCACAGTTGACAGTGCATGTCGGCACAAAAAATCAAGCTATGAGGTCGAAGGAATTGTCCGTAGAGCTCCGAGACAGGATTGAAGGTCCCCAAGAACACAATGGCCTCCATCATTCATAAATGGAAGAAGTTTGAAACCACCAAGACCTGGCTGCACAGCCAAACTGAGCAATCGGGGGAGAAGGGCCTTGGTCAGGGAGGTGACTAAGAACCCGATGGTCACTCTGACAGAGTGGAGATGGTAGAAACTTCAAGAAGGACAACCTCTCTGCATCACTCCACCAATCAGGCCTTTATGGTAGAGTGGCCAGACGGAAGCCACTCCTCAATAAAAGACATGCCAAATGTCACGTCTGGAGGAAACCTGGCAGCATCCCTACTGTGAAGCATGGTGGTGGCAGCATCATGCTGTAGGGATGTTTTTCAGAGGCAGGGGCTGGGAGACTAGTCAAGATTGATGGAAAAATGAACAGAGCAAAGTACAGAGAGATCCTTTATGAAAACCTGCTCCAGAGTGCTCAGGACCTCAGGCAAAGGTTCACCTTCCAACAGGACAATGACCCTAAGCACACAGCCAAGACAACGCAGGAGTGGCTTTGGGACAAGTCTCTGAATGTCCTTGAGTGGCCCAGTCAGAGCCCGGACTTAAACCCAATCGAACATCTCTGAAGAGACCTGAAAATAGCTGTGCAGCAACTCTCCCCATCTAAATTGACAGAGCTTGAGAGGATCTGCAGAGAAGAATGGGAGAAACTCCCAAAATACAGGTGTGCCAAGCTTGTAGCGTCATACCCAAGAAGACTCAAGGATATAATCGCTGCCAAAGGTGCTTCAACAAAGTACTGAGTAAAGGGTCTGAATACTTATGTAAATGTCATTTTTCAGTATTTTATTTTTACATTTGCAAAAATGTCTAAAAACCTGTTTTTGCTTTGTCGTTAGGGGGTATTGTGTGTAGATGGATGAGGAGAAAAACATATTTAATCAATTTTAGAATAAGGTTGCAACGCAACAAAATGTGGAAAAAGTGAAAGGGTCTGAATTCTTTCCGAATGCACTGTACATTTATCACTTGAACCTCAGCACATGGTCTCAATGTAGCATATGCCTTAATGAACAAACATGTTGTTGCATGACCCTCATTTTATAGTTCTCTATCTAAAAATACATAAACATTGCAAAACGACACCTCTCTCTCATTGTGACTTTCACATTGCCCAGGGGTATGCCTTCGGGGCGTCTAAATTTGCATCAGAGCCTGATAATATGATGTCTGTTTCTCTGCCCCTCTGTGTGAATGTGTTAGACTGGGAACAAACTGTAGCCATGGACACTGGAGAGAGAAGTGTGAGGACTGAAACATATTGATCTGTTGATATTTACTGACAACCATTGTTATCAATATTAACATTTGCACAACAAATGGAAGTCAATATCTGTCTTGTTGTTTTATTTTGACATTTTGTGTTGGATTGTCCCACCACCTTTTGAGTAAAGACGGCGTGCAGTGGGAATTGAATAGGCTATTGTTGATGTGAAACGATAATGTGAAAGCAAATGTTGGGTACATCCTCATGACTTACAGACACCCAAATATAGGCTCTGTGTGTATCAATGGACTCAGAACATCTTATCACCCTAGTCAGTGAGGCTGAAGCAGCCATGCCAATAAAGCTCTTCGCCTGGTCACTGTGCCCAGTCACCCATGGAGCCAGTGGGGGTTATTGTCCTCTTCGCTCTTCGCCTGGTCACTTTGCCCGGTCAGCCATGGAGCCAGTGGGGGTTATGGTCCTCTTCGCTCTTCGCCTGGTCACTGTGCCCGGTCAGCCATGGAGCCAGTGGGGGTTATGGTCCTCTTCGCTCTTCGCCTGGTCACTTTGCCCGGTCAGCCATGGAGCCAGTGGGGGTTATGGTCCTCTTCGCTCTTCGCCTGGTCACTTTGCCCGGTCAGCCATGGAGCCAGTGGGGGTTATGGTCCTCTTCGCTCTTCGCCTGGTCACTTTGCCCGGTCAGCCATGGAGCCAGTGGGGGTTATGGTCCTCTTCGCTCTTCGCCTGGTCACTTTGCCCGGTCAGCCATGGAGCCAGTGGGGGTTATGGTCCTCTTCGCTCTTCGCCTGGTCACTTTGCCCGGTCAGCCATGGAGCCAGTGGGGGTTATGGTCCTCTTCGCTCTTCGCCTGGTCACTGTGCCCGGTCAGCCATGGAGCAAGTGGGGGTTATGGTCCTCTTCGCTCTTCGCCTGGTCACTGTGCCCGGTCAGCCATGGAGCCAGTGGGGGTTATGGTCCTCTTCGCTCTTCGCCTGGTCACTGTGCCCGGTCAGCCATGGAGCCAGTGGGGGTTATGGTCCTCTTCGCTCTTCGCCTGGTCACTGTGCCCGGTCAGCCATGGAGCCAGTGGGGGTTATGGTCCTCTTCGCTCTTCGCCTTCTCTTTCTGTCCTTAGTGCTGATATGTCCTGATGTGCCTCTCTTCTCTGGCAGAGTAGCTGCAGCATCATTTCAATTCAATGGTGCATTCATGGGTATTTCATATTTCCAAAGCAAATTACAACAGTAAATGTCTTAACTTCAAGGGGCATTTCATTAGTTGAGATGATTGGAAATCTTACAGACAGTGGCAGTAAGTAAATAAACACAAAGCTATGAAAGCCAGGGAAATGCTGTATATTATATTGTTACAGAAAAGCAAAGTTGCATGAGCAGCGACAAGAGAGAGTGATAGCAGGAGAAAGAAAAGCTAAATTATATGCATGAGATAATTACAGCTTCATAACTGAATAGCTGAATAGAGAAAATGTGCTCCCATCTGAATGAGGGCTCACAGCTGGAGAGAGGGCAAGAGCCGTCCTCTGTGTGGGAAAAGCGGCCCCCTTTCTGCCCTCCGATTGTACATATTGTTCACACTAGTCTATTTAAAAATGCTGGCTTTTCAGAAAAAAAATTAAAAAGGGGCCCCCGGCCCCCAGCTCTGTTATGCTGTTCCGAGGCTTGATTATACAGTGGAGCAGATTGAGTGTTGCGCCTGTATGCCTCTTGGAGGACAGATCATTTCTGGTGCATTTCTGGTTGTTTGCTGTCCAGCAGCCAAGCATAGCTGACAGAATGTGATTCCTTATTGACTGCTGGACTCTGCTGTGCTTGTGGCCATCACTCTCTGAGCTGGCCAGTGGTGAGCCTTTCAGAACCGTTTTGTGTCAAACGCTCTTTATTGGTCCTGTAAAAGGCTGCATCCTCCATTCTGGCTGTCCTCTGGATCAGTGCCATCCTCTGCATGCGTCGAGCAATACCTCATAATGCCTTGTGATGATTTTCCTTAACTAGGCCATTTATCAGATTGTATTTGTCATCACTTTCTCCTTCCCGCTCGTCAAGACAATGGTGTGTGTGTGGATAAGCTTTCCGCCCGAGAGGAGTGACAGTGACAGGCATCGTTCATCTGTCTAAGGGCATTTGTAAAAGTCACAGTGCTGAGGGCCAGTCATGACTAGGAGAGTGAGAGAAAGACGGAGAGAAAGACAGACAGCAAGAGAATAGGAGGTGAGTCCAAGCAATGTATGTTGTGTCATAGAGATGACACAACATACACACAACATACACATACACTGAGTACACAAAATAGTATACTAAATATTGAGTTGCAACCCCCCCTCCTTGCCCTCAGAACAGCTTCAATTCGTAGGGCCATGGGCTCAACAAGGTGTCAAAAGAGTTCCCAAGGTATGCTGGCCCATGTTGACTCCAATACTTCCCACAGTTGTGTTAAGTTGGCTGGATGTCCTTTGGGTGGTGAACCAATCTTGATACAGATGGAAAACTGTTGAGCGTGAAAAACCTAGCAGCGTTTCAGTCAGGATTTAACAAGTGACGTCAATAAGGGACCATTGCTTTCACCTGGATTCACCTGTTCAGTGTCATGGCGTGGCCCTCTTTGGGTATAGCGTGCCTTCCCCATCTCTCTCTCTCCTACACCCAGGCTGCTGTTATCTCAGGTCGTAAATTCCTGGAGGTGATTCTTCCTCATGGCCAGACAGTATAGAGAGAGAGTGAGTTTTCATAGAGAGAACAAAGGAATTTCTTCCACATCACAGAACTTGAGAACTGAACAATATTCATGTTCTGGAGAATGTATAAACGGTCAGTGAAGTAGCCAGCTACAAACTGGTCCGTTTTGTACAATTTTGTGAAACTCATGAGAGACAATACAGCCACATTACCATAACCCTGTTTATACAAGCAAGCCTCATAACTGAGACTCATCTAATTGTTGAATAAAATGAATGAGTAAAGATGAAACTATTTGTGAAATTATGTAATGTGATTTTAAACTGTTTAATGAAGGAAACTCCAATTCCCTTTGGAGTTTAACTAAATCATCGGCCCACCCCATGAGCACAGACATTGATCTGGCGTCATGGGACAGCCCCTTTCTGCTCTTCCTGTCACGATTGCTAGGAGTGGTGGTAGGAGTCAGGCGCAGAGAGCAGAGGTAAGAAAAATGAGTTTTATTTTTCTCTGGTTCGACAACGGCCGACGCCAACACAACAGGCGTGAGAACTAAGTGCCCAACCCATACACAACGGGTCCACAGTTCGGAAAGAAAATAACTCAAGCAGATCGCCAGTACATCCAAAAAAAGCACACTGACGAAAATAATCCCGCACAAACCTGGGCGGGCTAAACAGGCTTAAATAACCACAAATCAAGATACACAAATAAGGAACAGGTGCAAACAATAAGACATACCAACCGAAAAGGAAAAAGGGATCAGCAGCGGCTAGTAGGCCGGCGACGACGACCGCCGAGCGCCGCCCGAGCAGGCAGGGGAGCCACCTTCGGTGGGATTTGTGACACTTCTGAATATAACCTCCACCTTGGGAATTTATCTTCATACCAGCTTACCTTGATAACCACGAGAGGGCTAAGGTTTCAGACCAGCTTACCTCGATAACCAAGAGGGCTAAGGTTTGAGTATAGATTGCTGAATTCTTAACCTGTCTGGGCTAGGGGTATTTTCACGGCCGGATGAAAAACGTACCCAATTTAAACAGGTTACTACTCTGGCCCAGAAACTAGAATATGCATATTATTAGTAGATTTGGATAGAAAACACTCTGAAGTTTCTAAAATTGTTTGAATGGTGTCTGTGAGTATAACAGAACTCATATGGCAGGCAAAAACCTGAGAAAAAGTCAACCAGGAAGTGGAGGATCTGAGAATTTGTAGTTCTTCTTTCTAGTCCCTTTCGAAACTACAGTATCTGTGGGGTTACGTTGCACTTCCTAAGGCTTCCATTGGCTGTCAAAAGCCTTCAGAAAGTGGTTTGAGCATTCTCCTGTCACTGGGCAGAGTATAGGAGCTCAGTTACTGAGTGGTCTGCCTGGCAACAAAGGGATTGGATATGCGAGGTTACGCGAGTGCACCGTTCCTTCTTTTTCTTCTTGAATGAATATGCTAATGTCCGGTTGGAATATTATCGTAATTTTACGTTAAAAATACCATAAAGATTGATTTTAAACAGCGTTTGACATGCTTCTAAGTACGGTAATGGAACATTTTGACTTTTTGTCTCCGGTTCCGCGCTCACGCGTTATGCCTTTGGATAAGTGATCTGTACGCACGAACAAAACGGAGGTATTTGTACATAAATATGGATTATTTCGAACAAAAACAACATTTCTTGTGGAAGTAGCAGTCCTGGGAGTGCATTCTGACTAAGATCAGCAAAGGTAAGACAATATTTCTAATACTAATTCTGAGTTTAGGTTGCCCCGAACTTGGCGGGTGTCTGTATAGCTCTCTGTGATGGCTGAGCAATGTACTCAGAATATTGAAAAATTTGCTTTCTCCATAAAGCTATTTAAAGACTACTCCTGGTTGCATCCAGGAGTAGTCTATCTATAATTCTTTAAATAATTGTTATATACTTTGCCAACGTTTATGATGAGTATTTTTGTAAATTAATGTGCACATTCACCGGTACTTTTGGTGGGAATACATTTTCTGACCATAGCGCGTCAATGAAAAATACTGTTTTTGGATATAAATATGAACTTTATCGAAGAAAACATACATGTATTGTGTAACATAATGTCCTAGGAGTGTCATCTGATGAAGATCGTCAAATATTAGTGCTTCATTTAGCTGTGTTTTGGGTTTTATTGACACATGTCCTTGCTTGGAAAATGGCTGTGTGATTATTTTTGTCTATGTACTCTCCTAACATAATCTAATGTTTTGCTTTCGCTGTAAAGCCTTTTTGAAATCGGACAATGTGGTTACATCAAGGAGAAGTGTATCTTTAAAATGGTGTAAAATAGTTGTATGTTTGAGAAAGTTGAATTATGACATTTTGTTGTTTTTGAATTTGCCGCCCTGATATTTCACTGGCTGTGCTAGCGTCCCACGTAGCCCATAGAAGTTAACCATACCACGTGGTTAAACTCTGAGACTATTGATACTGACAGAATAAGAACAAATCTTTGGTACTAATTACTAGTCTGCAGCTAGGAATTATGTACCCGTGAACGTGAAGACCGACAACCGCCGAAACATATACTCTATAATAACATTTATGAATGTTACTCTGAACTATCCATTCTAACCACGGCAGAGAGAGAGAGGGTGGACAAACTCTCCAACAGAAACTAACTTTCCAACAGAGATAACTTTGTAATCTGAATATTTTCCTTGGTGCCCCGACTTCCTAATTAATTACATTTACATGATTAACCTCTCTAGGGTAGGTGGCACCAAATCGTCCCACCTACGTAACAGCCAGTGGAATCCTGTGGCGCGTTATTCAAATACCTTAGAAATATTATTACTTCAATTTCTCAAACATATGACTATTTTACAGCATTTTAAAGGCAAGACTCTCGTTAATCTAACCACACTGTCCGATTTCAAAAAGGCTTTACAACGAAAGCAAAACATTAGATTATGTCAGCAGAGTACCCAGCCAGAAATAATCAGACACCCATTTTTCAAGCTAGCATATAATGTCACAAAAACCCAGAAGACAGCTAAATGCAGCACTAACCTTTGATGATCTTCATCAGATGACACACCTAGGACATTATGTTATACAATACATGCATGTTTTGTTCAATCAAGTTCATATTTATATCAAAAAACAGCTTTTTACATTAGCATGTGACGTTCAGAACTAGCATACCCCCCGCAAACTTCCGGCGAATTTACTAACAATTTACTAAATTACTCACGATAAACGTTCACAAAAAGCTTAACAATTATTTTAAGAATTATAGATACAGAACTCCTCTATGCACTCGATATGTCCGATTTTAAAATAGCTTTTTGGTGAAAGCACATTTTGCAATATTCTAAGTAGATAGCCCGGCATCACAGGGCTAGCTATTTAGACACCCAGCAAGTTTAGCCTTCACCAAACTCCGATTTACTATTAGAAAAGTTTGATTACCTTTGGTGTTCTTCGTCAGAATGCACTCCCAGGACTTCTACTTCAATAACAAATGTTGGTTTGGTCCCAAATAATCCATAGTTATGTTCAAACAGCGGCGTTTTGTTCGTGCGTTCAAGACACTATCCGAATGGTAAATAAGGGTTACGAGCACGGCGCATTTCGTGACAAAAAAATTCTAAATATTCCATTACCGTACTTCGAAGCATGTCAACCGCTGTTTAAAATCAATTTTTATGCCATTTTTCTCGTAAAAAAGCGATAATATTCCGACCGGGAATCTGCGTTTAGGTAAATAGACGACAGAAAATAATGCACGGGATCGACTCGTGCACGCGCCTAAGCCCATTATCCTCTTATCGGCCACTTGCCAAAAGCGCCATTCAAACAGTTTTAGAAACTTTAGGGTGTTTTCTATCCAAAGCCAATAATTATATGCATATTCTAGTTACTGGGTAGGAGTAGTAACCAGATTAAATCGGGTACGTTTTTTTCCGGCCGTGTAAATACTGCCCCCTAGCCCTAACAGGTTAAGTTAGTTTAATCACGTAATAATAATTACAGAGAATTTATTTGATAAAAATAAGTCTTCAGTTTAATGATGCCAAAGACACGACATCAGTCTATGTCATGGAAAGAGAAGGTGTTCTGAATGTTTTGTATACTAAGTGTAGGTTATGTGCCATATGCATTAGTCAGCCATTCCAGTCCCATGCATTTCCCCATATGCTGATTAATGCTGATCTAATGCTTCATTATGCTGACTTAGAGCAGAGAGCTTTGTTTTAGAGATATGCTAACTGTACGCTCAAAGAAATTAATTAGTTTCTCAAAATCCATAACAATTTGAACATTTTTGAGCATAGACCCATTTCTGCAACAACAATCACTTATTGTAAGCAAGCTAGTTACGGTGCCTCCTAAAGACGTGATTGACATCTGGAGAAGACGTTATGTGGGGTGGAGCAGGTGCAGACTCAGACGAGGAGTTAGGGATAAGGTAACCAAGCTATTTTTTGAAAAGCGGGGGGGGGGATGGGGTGCAGACCAGAGGGGAGCTCGGGTGGGTAGCAGGGAACCAGGAACTGAGGCTGCGGCTGGGGCAAGGGCAGGGAAAGCAGGTCCGGAATCCAAGGAAGCAGTAGAGCGGGGGTCAAGGGCAGGGAGCCGACAGAACTGTAGAGGAGCGAAAAGCAGCGTCAGGCTAGGAAAAACAGGTACCACAGGATAATAAGATCTATACAGGAACAAACGGCTAGAAATGCAGACTGACTGAGCAGAGGCTACGATCTGGCAGCGTGGAAGTGGCAGGGCTGAGTATTTGTAGAGGTCTTGATTAAGGAACAATTGCAGCTGGTGGTTATCTGCTCTGACTCCAGCACACCTGTCTCCGCCCACACAATCAGATACACTCACACAGAGAGAAGGAGAGGGAGAGAGCACTGGGGGAGTGGCAGCAGGTTAGGGAGACACAGGATGGGAAGTAAAGGGCATGGCAGGGACAGATGTAACAGAAGAGGGTGGCTATCAGCTGATCATTGGTGTTGATGATTGATGTAACTCTGCTAGTTAGCTAGTTTTTATTGAACTATCCACTTTATCGTTTACCATACTGTGAAACAGAATACTGGTGTACTTCAAGGCTACTTGATGGCTGGGCCCAGGTTTTAAGTTCGATCTCACATGAGGTTGTTTGTTTATCAGCTTCCTTTAAATGGTGCGTTTAAAAGGAAACATGTTACACCATACTATCTCTCTGTTGAGGTTTTTAGATAGAGTAGCGAGAAATTATACAGAACAGAGACCATTATGGTGCCTTGAGAGAAGAGAATTCTCTCACATGATCAACCTCACTGAGTATATCATATTGCCATCTACCTCTCTCTCTCTCTCTCTCTCTCTTCCTCTCTCTCATGCTTTCTCTCTCTCTCTCTCTCTCTCTCTCTCTCTCTTTCTCTTTCTCTTTCTCTCTCTCTTTCTCTCTCTTCCTCTCTCTCATGCTTTCTCTCTCTCTTTCGCTCTCTCTGCTGCGATAAGGGTCTTCAGTGTCAGTGCTGACGGCCAGTAAAACTAAACATCTCCCTCTGCTTGTAAAACAACCTGGCCCCAGGACTCTACATCTCTTTAATGCTCGCATCATCTCTGCTATTGTTTGGAATTGAGTTTTCAGTGCCGCAATGAGCTGAGGTCTGTCAATTATTGTTTGTCTGTTTAGCATTGGGCAACAGTGGACTCTGTTACTGGCTCATCATATAGGGCCTGGGGTTGCCATGGAGACCCACTGTGGTTTGGCTAGAGAATGTGCATTCTCTCTTGTTTCTTGTCCCAATAGGGCCACCATCACTCACCTTATTGAAGTAATGAAGAGTTGGATGGAGTTGCCCCAAGACACTGATTTTATTTTTATAATTTTTTTTACTTAGTGGTTGACGTGATGACTTGGAGAGGGTAAGTTGTTGCTAGATCTGTGCCCAAGGGCAGCGTGAACCAGGAGAATTGAAGTGACATGCTCATAGCTCATTAACTTTGATGGGGGGTCAGTGTCAGGGCAGGCGTGCAGCAAACACACACGCACGCACGAGCCAAGCACAGCATTAGAATCCTGTTGTTCATTTTTGTATCTTCTCCTTTATCTATTTAAATGTCTACCAAGTGACATAGACAAATTGTCTGTGTGAGGGGAGTGACTATTGAATATGTTGAGATGCTATTCAGTTGAGATGCTATTCAAAACTCCAAGATCCAAGATGGCATAGCGGTCAGACGTGTGTTTGTCTTGTAAATAGACTTTCTTCGTTTTTTTCCGTAAATATTTTAATCTCACTTTCCATCTACGAACTAAAAATACTTTCCTGCAACCCGCCTCACCCAATGTGGTACGGATCTGCTACTTTTTATACTTCATAACTGGAACCTCCATCAGAAGCTAGTCAGCTAACTAGCTACTAGCTAGTAGTCAGTTAGCCACTGCTAGTGGTCTTCACCTTGAGCTCGGACACCAGCCAGCTTCAGCTCAGTCAATACCTGCCAGTTTGCACAGCGCGATATCAACCCAGAGCATATCGGACTGCTTTTCTCTACCACATCACCGGATTCCTGCCGCAAGCTCTGGACCATTACACCGGATCATTGCAGCTAGCTAGCTGCAACCGAGTGGCTATTGCTGGCTAACTCCTCTGTCCCAAAGCAAGCACCCATTAGCCTTGAGCTAGCTTCGAGCTAGGTCCATCTCCCGGCTAGCCGACGAATGTATACCAGCTAACTCTTCGGCTGCAATACCTCTTTGCCATTTTGCCTGGACCTTTTATTGTTGACATCAAGCCCCGCTGATCCATCACGACTGGTCTGCCGACGTAATCGTCCGATGTGGCTTCAACAGGCTTTTCCGTTGCGATGTCGCCGAAGACCCATCTGCTAGACCCGTCCTGCTAGCTTTCTGAACGCTGTGTCTCCCGCTTGCCTAGCGTAGTAGCGACTACCGAACGGCTCCCTGACTCACCTATTGCTGCTCACTGGACCCTATGATCACTTGACTATACAGCTGATGCCTGCTGGACTGTTCACTAACTCGGTACCTCATGTTGTTTATCTGTCGGCCCCAGCCTCAAACTCAGGTCCTGTGTGAACCTAACTGACCCTCTCTGCCCATTCATCGCCATTTACCCGTTGTTGTCTTAGCTCTCCCGATCAACACATGTGATTGCTTTATGCCTCTCTCTAATATCAATATGCCTTGTCTACTGCTGTTTCGGAGTTCTTATTGTTTTATTTCACTGTAGAGGCCCCAGTCCCGCTCAACATGCCTTAGATAGTACTTTTGTCCCACCCACCACACATGCAGAGATCTCACCTGGCTTAACTGGTGCCTCCAGAGATGTAACCTCTCTCATTGTCACTCATTGCCTAGGTTTACCTCCACTTTACTCACACCCTACCATACCCTTGTCTGAACATTATTCCCTAAATCTATTCTACCATGCCCAGAAATCTGCTCCTTTTATTCTCTCTTCCCAATGCACTAGACGACCAGTTCGTATAGCCTTTAGCCGAAACCCTATTCTACTCCTCCTCTGTTCCTCTGGTGATGTAGAGGTTAACCTAGGTCCTGTCCTGTACTGTTCTGAAACCGTAAAAGCCTTGGTTTCATGCATGTTAACATCAGAAGCCTCCTCCCTAAGTTTGTTTTATTCACTGCTTAGCACACTCATCCAACCCTGATGTCCTAGCCGTGTCTGAATCCTGACTTAGGAAGGCCACCAAAAAGTCAGAAATGTCCATCTCCAACAACATTTTCCGTCAAGATAGAACTGCCAAAAGGGGCGGAGTTGCAATCTACTGCAGAAATAGTCTGCAGAGGTCTGTCATATTATCCAGGTCTGTGCCCAAACAGTTCGAGCTTATACTTTTAAAAATCAACCTTTCCAGAAATAAGTCTCTCACTGTTGCCGCTTGTTATAGACCCCCCTCAGCCCTCAGCTGTGCCCTGGACACCATATGTGAATTGATTGCCCCCCATTCTATCTTCAGAGTTCATACTGTTAGGTGACATAAACTGGGAAATGCTTAACACCCCGGCTGTCCTACAATCTAAGCTAGATGCCCTCAATCTCACACAAATTATCAAGGAACCTACCAGGTACAACCATACATCCGTAAACATGGGCAACCTCATAGATATCATCCTAACCAACCTGCCTTCTAATTCCACCTCTGCTGCCTCATTGCCTGCGTCCGTAATTGGTCCACTGTCAAACGACCACCCCTCATCACTGTCAAACGCTCCCTAAAACACTACTGTGAGCAGGACTTTCTAATTGACCTGGCCCGGGTATCCTGGAAGGATGTTGACCTCATCCCGTCAGTAGAGGACGCCTGGTTGTTCTTTAAAAGTGCTTTCCTCACCATCTTAAATAAGCATGCCGCATTCAAAAATTTTAGAACTAAGAACAGATATAGCCCTTGGTTCACACAAGACTTGACTGCCCTTGACCAGCACAAAAACATCCTCTGGCATACTGCATTAGCATCGAATATCCCTCGCGATATGCAACTTTTCAGGGAAGTCAGGAACCAATATACACAGTCAATTAGGAAAGCAAAGGCTAGCTTTTCAAACAGAAATTTGCATCCTGTAGCAATAATTCCAAAAAGATTTGGGACACTGTAAAGTCCATGGAGAATAAGATCACCTCCTCCCAGCTGCCTACTGCACTGAGGCTAGGAAACACTGTCACCACCGATAAATCTACGATAATCGAGAATTTCAATAAGCATTTTTCTACGGCTGGCCAGACTTTCCACCTGGCTACCCCTACCCCAACAGCTCTGCACCCCCACAGCAACTTGCCCCCCCCCCCACACTTCTCCTTCACCCAAATCCAGATAGCTGATGTTCTGAAAGAGCTGCAAAATCTGGACCCCTACAAGTCAGCTGGGCTAGACAATCTGGACCCTCTCTTTCTAAAATTATGTGCCGAAATTGTTGCAACCCCTATTATTAGCCTGTTCAACCTCTCTTTCGTATCGTCTGAGATCCCTAAAGATTGGAAAGTTGCACCGGTCATCCCCCTCTTCACTGGGGGAGACACTCTAGACCCAAACTGTTACAGACCCATATCCATCCTGCCCTGCCTTTCTAACGTCTTCGAAAGCCAAGTTAATAAACAGATCACCGACCATTTCGAATCCCACTATACCTTCTCCACTATGCAGTCTGGTTTCTGAGCTGGTCATGGGTGCACCTCAGCCACGCTCAAGGTCCTAAACGATGTCATAACCGCCATCGATAAAAGACAGTACTGTGCAGCCGTCTTCATCAACCTGGCCAAGGCTTTCGACTCTGTCAATCACTGCATTGTTTTCGGCAGACTCAATAGCCTTGGTTTCTCAAATGACTGCCTCGCCTGGTTCACCAACTACTTCTCAGATAGAGTTCAGTGTGTCAAATCGGAGTGCCTGTTGTCCGGATCACTGGTAGTCTCTATGGGGGTGCCACATGGTTCAATTCTCGGGCCGACTCTTTTCTCTGTATATATCAATGATGTTGCTCTTGCTGCTGGTGATTCTCTGATCCACCTCTATGCAGACGACACCATTCTGTATACATCTGGCCCTTCTTTGGACACTGTGTTAAACTTCTTAGGTAGGGATATAACCCTTTTTTAAATTCTCACCTAAAATGACATACCCAAATCTAACTGCCTGTAGCTCAGGCCCTGAAGCAAGGATATGCATATTCTTGGTACCATTTGAAAGGAAACACTGAACATTGTGGAAATGTGAATTGAATGTAGGAGAATATAAGACAATCGATCTGGTAGAAGAAAATACAGAGTAAAAAACTATTTTTAGTTTTTGTAATTTTTTTTCTACCACCATCTTTGAAATGCAACAGAAAGGTCCCAGATCACTTTGGTTGTAATTCCTAAGGTGCCCACAAGATGGCAGCAGTGTATGTGTAAAGTTTCAGACAGATAACTTGAAGTATGAACAAACTACATGACATTTAGTGTGAAGTCACCCATGTACATTTGATCAAATCATGAAGGGGACATTTACATTCACATTACATTTTTCTGCAAGAATACCATCAAATCTGTATTCTTGGACTTTGATTGAGCTTTTCCAGTATTAGTAGCCATATTATAAGTTCAACATTTGCAAAACACCCATAACTCTCCATATTCTTATAATTTTTGTCCAAAAGGAAATGGCTTGCTGTCGCACAAGGTTAGCAGCTACATTTTGCGACAGAACGGGGTTCCAATACTCCCGTAAAGCCCAGCCCATTGGCTATCTAGCTAGCTTTGTTTGAACCCGATTGGTGCTTATTTGACAAAGTTACAGTCGATCAAGTGAAGACTGCCCACATCATCGGCGTGCCATGAAGGCGTTGCTCTCTGACCAAATTTGGTGTTCTTTTGGATATACTACACCCTTAATGATATAGTGAAGTTTGGTTACATTCTAGGATCTCTGAGGAATAAATACGAACATGATTTGACTGTTTGAAACAACTTTTACGGTTAGATCTTCACAGATTCCTTTCTTTGCAAATTGAACGAGTGGAAATACAAAATTGATTGTGCATGCTATATGGACCTTTTTAGGATATGAAAAATAATTGTATCTAACAAAACAACACTTCATGTTATCTTTGGGACCATTTGGATGATAAATCAGAGCAAGATTTTAGAATGTAAGTACACATTTCACCTTCTGAGGTCAATTTATCAAACCTATCACGGTTAAAAAACTGTTTTGTTGTTAGGAGCTCTCCTCAAACAATAGCATGGCATTTTTTCGCAGTAATAGCTACTGTAAATTGGACAGTGTAGTTATATTAACAAGAATTTAAGCTTTCAGCCGATATAAGACACTAATATGTACTGTCGTGTCTTTGGGTACCATTAAACTGAAGACATGTTTATCAATTAACTCCCTGTAATTATTATCACACGATTTAACTGATTAATCGTTTAATTGTAATTAACTAGGAGATCGGGGCACCAAGGAAAATATTCAGATTACAAAGTTATAATTTTCCTAATATAACTTTCCTATATTATAACATATATTATAGTATAGGCCGATTATCTTCTGGTTTAAATGGTGTATTTTACCTCGCGTCCAGTCTCATTCCAAACGTCGTAAATTGTTTTATCTGCACGAACCCAGTCTTTACTAAAATCATCCATACATCAATTGTCTTAAAATCATTTATTTACTACACTAAGTAATTAACAGAAAACATACAAACAGTAATCATCGTCACAAAGGATTGGTAGAGTAATGTGCCCTAATGGTCTAAACGGGCCTGGCTGGTGTCTTGTAGAACAATGGGTCATAAAAAGTCAGCTGAGGATGCACACCTACAGAGTTCATTAATATTAACAATTGACAATTGAACGCTCACTCATTCGGGAACAATTGCAATCAATGTATATTTACGCTCAGTGTGTCGTCGGGATCCTTGTTGAAGAGTTCTGTTCTGTTGGAGAGTTTTGTCCGCGTTCTCTCTCTCTTTTTCTCTCTCCTGGTTAGAATGGATCTTTCAGAGCGACATTCATTAATGTCGTTATAGAATGGATGTTTCGTTGGTCTTCGCGTTCAATGATATAATTTACTTAGCTGCAGACTAATAATTAATATCAAAGACTTGTTCTTATTCTGTCGGTATCACTAGTCTAAAAGTTAACCACGTGGTATAGTTCACTTTCAGTAGAGGAATTGTATGGTAAAACCTATTGGCCATGGAGTGGAGGCCTGGTCTGAAGAAAGTAAATCAGGGTGGGGGGTTTTATAGGTGATCCTAGAACAGGCTTGTCAAATGACGCCTGGTCCTGTCTGTGTCCCTGGGGGGTGTGCCGATGACTGAGTTAAGCTTGGTACAGAAATACAATTCTATCACATTAACATCAGTACATAGCATCTCAATGTATTACAAATAGCTTTATCCTTATTAATACATTTTATACAACCATTATGATGCAAGTCTCATCGCTGAGGCTATTATATAAACAGTTTTATGGTAATATGGCTATATTGTCTCTTCTGAGTATCACAAAATTGTACCAAGCGGACCAGTTCGTAGCTGGATTCTTCACCAATCTTCCATACCTTCTCCAGAACACAAATGTCGCTCGGTTCTCCAATTCTATGAGTTGGAAGAATTTCCTTTGTCTCTCTATGAAACATGTGGTAGGAGATTCTCCTCTTAGAGTTTTTACAACCCTTTCACACAGGGCCTGGGTTGGGGGGAAGGTAGGTTGGGGGATGATACAAAGGGGAGGGGGTCAACTGTCCTCCCTGTACCCAAAGAGGCCAACGTCATGACAGTACCGACATTTGTTGTTTCTCTAAAATCTGCAATCGTGACACAGGGCGCTGCATGATTTACAACTGTCCCGTTGACAGGATGCCTATCCCTATTATTAACAAATCTCTAAACGAGCTTCAATGCCATACAACACTCCTTCGGTGGCCTCCAACTGTCACATCCTGACCCTAGTAAGATGTCATTTTCTATAGTAGAGTAGGGCAGGGCATGACAGGGGGTGTTTTGGGTTGTTCTATGTTTTCTATTTCTATGTTTAATTTCTAGTTTTTCTATTTCTATGTTGGGATCGTTTGGGGTTGATCTCTAATTGGAGGCAGCTGATCCTCATTGGCTCTGATTAGAGAACATATTTAAGTAGGGGTTTTCTCTTCCTGTTTGTGGGTTATTATCTTTTGAGTAGTGTGTTGTCCTCTCTGCGTCACGGTTTGTTGTTTTGTATATTCAAATATTTAAGTGTATTGCATTCAGTTTCACGTTTAATAAATATGTGGAACTACAAACACGCTGCATTTTGGTCCGCTCCTTCGAACAGCCGTGACACCAACTGCTCGTAAAACTAAATGCATGCTCTTCAACCGATTGCTGCCGTTCCTGCCCGCCCGACTAGCATCACTACTCTGGACGGTTCTGACTTAGAATATGTGGACAACTACAAATACCTAGGTGTCTGGTTAGACTGTACACTCTCCTTCCAGACTCACATTTAGCATCTCCAATCCAAAATTAAATCGAGAATTGGCTTCCTATTTCGCAACAAAGCCTCCTTCACTCATGCTGCCAAACATACCCTTGTAAAACTGACTATCCTACCGATCCTTACTTCGGGGATGTCATTTACAAAATAACCTCCAACACTATACTCAGCAAATTGGATGCAGTCTATCACAGTGCCATCCGTTTTGTCACCAAAGCCCCATATACTACCCACCACTGCGACCTGTATGCTCTCGTTGGCTGGCCCTCGCTACATATTCGTTGCCAAACCCACTGGCTCTAGGTCATCTATAAGTCTCTGCTAGGTAAAGCCCTGCCTTATCTCAGCTCACTGGTCACCATAGCAACACCCACCCGTAGCACGCACTCCAGCAGGTATATTTCACTGGTCATCCCCAAAGCCAACACCCCCTTTGGTCGCCTTTCCTTCCAGTTCTCTGCTGCAAATGATTGGAACGAATTGCAAAAATCACTGAAGCTGGAGACTCATATCTCCCTCACTAACTTTAAGCACCAGCTGTCAGAGCAGCTTACCGATCACTGCACCTGTACATAGCCCATCTGTAATTAGCCCATCCCCATATTGTTATTTATTTTTCTTGCTCTTTTGCACCCCAGTATCTCGACTTGCACATTCATCTTCTGCACATCTATCACTCCAGTGTTTAATTGCTATATTGTAATTATTTCGCCACTATGGCCTATTTATTGCTTTACCTCCCTCATCCTACCTCATTTGCACACACTGTATGTAGACTTTTTCTATTGTATTATTGACTGTATGTTTGTTTATTCCATGTGTAACTCTGTGTTGTTGTTTGTGTAGCACTGCTTTGCTTTATCTTGGCCAGGTCGCAGTTGTAAATGAGAACCTGTTCTCAACCAGCCTACCTGGTTAAATAAAGGTGAAATTAATAAATACAAATAAACAAAATTGTAATTATTTCGCCACTATGGCCTATTTATTGCTTTACCTCCCTCATCCTACCTCATTTGCACACACTGTACATAGATTTTTCTATTGTGTTATTGACTGTACGTTTGTTTATCCCATGTATAACTATGTGTTGTTGTTTCTGTCGCACTGCTTTGCTTTATCTTGGCCAGGTCGCAGTTGTAAATGAGAACTTGTTCTCAACTGGCCTACCTGTTTAAATAAAGGTGAAATAAAATCAAATTAAAAAAAGAAGGAATATATTTTCTTTGATCACCAGTTCCATCGTTCTGCTGATAAGACAGAAGGGGAAGAATACGTTCTGTTATTATTTACTTGGGCGACTGGCTTCCTGCAGAGACGTAATCAGTTTTCACAATATTTTTAGCATTGTAAAACAAGGCCATGGTTATTGTTGGTGCCCGAAACAAATAGTTTGGTCTCGGAGAGTTTGTATTTTTTATGAAATGCGGCCATGACATGGAATTTCCATTAGGCAATGACTGTTCTCTTTGTAATGTCAGAAGCCTCCTCCCTATGAATGTAATTCATTCTATTTGTCTCATTCCCTCGGTGCTGCTTGTGCATATTAAACCACAAATCAAATGTCTGAGTCAGGATTGATCAATTAAAAACACATGCAGAGAATGCTGTGAGAAAACTACTGACCATACTCCTTGTTAGAGTGTCTATCTAACGACCAACACGGGGCTGTTCTCTTCCGTGCTCCAGTTAGCCTATTTGTTTGTGAAGGCTGACTTAAAACAGTCATCTCCCCTAAGTGCAGTGTACACTTCTTTCCACGCTCGCCTTATTGACTCCGTTGTCAGAGTGAGTGCTTAGTTTGGAGAGATTTGCTTCGAGGTCCATGTATTGAGATGACAATAACACTGCTGCCCTCTCTATGAAGCAGGGTAATCGCCTCTCATCACCGCCAAGCACAAAACCACTTCTCCCTTGGAAAAAAGAGATCTTCAAAACCAAACAAAAGCTGCACTCATCGTCGCTGACTGTGTCGAGCCGAATGTGTTTCTTGTTTATCTGGCAAGGGCCCGACTACAGGCCCGTTCCCTCCTCGACTTCTCCTCTCCCCTTCATTTATTATGGATCACTAGCACCCACCTGAGAGGCTTCATTTCACCCTCATTTATAGCTTCTGGCTGCTGACTATCCTCTTTCCTCCGGCGCTCCATGGCCCCTGTGGCGCTCCCACAATGCCTGTCACCGAACCACCAGGCCGTCAAACCACCAACATCATCCTACGCTTTGTCTCCCCTCCTCCTCCCCCCATCCCTTCCACTCATTTTCACCCCCTGCGTAATTTAACCCACTCGCGCATCCCCAGTAATGGCGAGTGACCAAGTGTGGTTTGTTGATTGCCTCTAAGTGCTTGTGTCAGTCGTTTCTGGGTCAATGAGCTGCGGTTGCTGGACTGGTGCCAAAAAAACACCCTTCACCACCACCCCCCTCTACCCCAGACAGTAGCACTGTCCTCTCTCATCCTCTCTCCCTATGACTTCCTCTTATCGCCTCTCCTTTCTCCTCATTCATCCATTCTGTCCTCTCCCCTCTTCTCGATTCCTTTTTTCAGTTTCTCCTCTCCCTTTTCCATCCTCTTGTATTCTCTCCCCTCGTATCATTCCTTCCTTTCTACTCACCTCTCTTCTCATCTCCCGCTCTTCTGGCAATGGATGAATGGATCAGGGGGAAGTATGGATGGAAATCAATCAGGGCAGTTCTCCAAACAGTCACCTCTTACCCCTATCCCTAACACAAGAGCCCAAACACACAGCCTCTATCCCTGACCCATCAACACAGCACACAACACACCCTCAAAAGCAATAAGAGTCACTGCTATGACAATGGATTAGATTTGTCCCTCACTGTTATTCATAACTCATGCGGTCAGATCCATGTGTGGTAGATTATAGTCAAATTATTTGTGCTAAACTACTGAAAATATTCAAGTTTCTAACCCACATCCACAATATCTCATATATCAAGTCAAATCAATACAAGCTGAAGTGCTTCTTTTCATGCAAGATAAAGGAAGGTGATTTGTGAGAATATCCATCACACTGTGAAAGAGTTAGTAACACTCTGAGTTCATCATTATTACTATTGTTGTTGTATAAATCCTCTTAGGGATCAGACCCTTTTTTTCAATTTCTGCCGAAAATGACATACCCAAATCTAACTGCCTGTAGCTCTGGACCTGAAGCAAGGATTTGCATATTCTTGGTACCATTTGAAAGGAAACACTTTGAAGTGTTTCCAGAGACAGCAGGGGTTCAAACTAAAGTATCCAGTTCCTACATTTGAATATAAAAATGGATTTTATCAAACAAAACTATGCTACATTTTATCTCTGGGACCCTCAGGATGACAAATCAGAGCAAGATTACTGAATGTAAGTACATTATTTACCTTCAGAGGTGAATGTATCAAACCAGTCGCTGTGCTAAAAGTGTTCTGTTGTTGTACACTCTCCTCAAACAATAGCATGGTATTTTTGTTACTGTAATTGTCACGGTCGTCGTAGTGAATGGACCAAGGCGCAGCGGGTCGAGTGCTCATTTTAACTTTATTAGTGAACACTTAAATAAACAAAACAAGAAATGAACTAACAGTCTTGCAGGCTAAATACAGCAGTGCTAAGAACAACCTCCCACAATACCCAAAACAAACATACTCCCAATTATAGGACCTTCAATCAGAGGCAACAATAAACAGCTGCCTCCAATTGAAGGCCCCAATCCCAATTACTTAAACAAAGATCTAAACACCCTAGAATAGACATAGAAATATACAAACATAGAACAATGACCAAAACCCCGGAATACAAAATCAAACACCCCTCTACATAAACACACACTCAAAACCATATAAAACAATTACCCCCTGCCACGTCCTGACCAAACTATAATAACAAATAACCCCTTTACTGGTCAGGACTGTAGGGCGACTCTGGGAGCTCCGGACTGTAGGGCGACTATGGGAGCTCCGGACTGTAGGGCGACTCACTCGGTTCCGGACTGTAGGCCTTCTCACTCGGTTCCGGACAGTGGGCCGTCTCTCTTGGTTCCGGACAGTGGGCCGTCTCTATACGGGGCACTGTCGCCGGAAGCTCAGGACGAGGCACTGTTGCCGGACACTCTGGACGAGGCACTGTTGTCGGAAGCTCAGGACTGGGCTGACGCACTGGAAGCCTGGTGCGTGGGGCTGGTACTGGAGGTATCAGACTGGAGACACGCACCCCAAGGCTAGTGCGAGGAGCAGGAACAGGACGTACTGGACTGGGCTGATGCACTGGAAGCCTAGTGCGTGGGGCTGGTACTGGAGGTATCAGACTGGAGACACGCACCTCAAGGCTAGTGCGAGGAGCGGGAACAGGACGTACTGGACTGGGCTGATGCACTGGAAGCCTGGTGCGTGGTGCTGGTACTGGAGGTATCAGACTGGAGACACGCACCTCAAGGCTAGTGCAAGGAGCGGGAACAGGACGTACTGGACTGGGCTGATGCACTGGAAGCCTGGTGCGTGGTGCTGGTACTGGAGGTATCAGACTGGAGACACGCACCTCAAGGCTAGTGCAAGGAGCGGGAACAGGACGTACTGGACTGGACTGACGCACTGGAAGCCTGGTGCGTGGGGCTGGTACTGGAGGTATCAGACTGGAGACACGCACCTCAAGGCTAGTGCGAGGAGCGGGAACAGGACGTATTGGACTGGGCTGATGCACTGGAAGCCTGGTGCGTGGTGCTGGTACTGGAGGTATCAGACTGGAGACACGCACCTCAAGGCTAGTGCGAGGAGCGGGAACAGGATACACTGGGCCGTGAAGCATTACTGGCGGTCTGGAGCATACAACCCCTACGGCCTGAGTGCTCACTTGAGCATGGCACCTGCGTGGGGCTGGAATCATTTTCACCGTACTGTTTGTGCGCATAGGCGAGATCGTGCGCACTTCCGCATGGTACGGTGCTCCTCTGATCCTCTGTTCCCCATAATAATCACGGATAGTTGGCTCAGGTCTACTGCCTGCCCTAGCTAAACTATCCGTGTGCCAAAAAAATTTGGGGGGGGGCTTCCTCTCCTGCTTCCTTATCGGCGCATATATAGCCTCATACCGGCGCCGCTCTGCCTTGGCTGCCTCTATCTCCTCCGGTGGGCGACGGTATTCCCCAGCCTGGTGCCATGGTCCAGCCCCGTCCAGAATTTCCTCCCATGTCCAAAACTCCCGATAGTCCACCTGCTGCTCCTTTCTCCGCTGCTTGGTCCGTTGGAGGTGGGAGGTTCTGTCACGTTCGTCGTAGTGAATGGACCAAGGCGCAGCGGGTCGAGTGCTCATCTTAACATTATTAGTGAACACTTAAATAAACAAAACAAGAAACTAACTAACAGTCTTTCAGGCTAAATACAGCAGTGCTAAGAACAACCTCCCACAATACCCAAAACAAACATACTCCTAATTATAGGACCTTCAATCAGAGGCAACAATAAACAGCTGCCTCCAATTGAAGGCCCCAATCCCAATTACTTAAACAAAGATCTAAACACCCTAGAATAGACATAGAAATATACAAACATAGAACAATGACCAAAACCCCGGAATACATAAATCAAACACCCCTCTACATAAACACACACTCAAAACCATATAAAACAAATACCCCCTGCCACGTCCTGACCAAACTATAATAACAAATAACCCCTTTACTGGTCAGGACGTGACAGTAATAGCTACTGTAAATTGGACACTGCACTTTGATTAACAAGAATTTAAACTTTCTGTCCATGTCAGACATGTCTATTTACCGGAAAGTTGGCTGTTGTTTACAACGTCATTCTAGTCACATTAGCGCACGTTAGCAATAACCTTCCAGGTTTAGGGACACCTATCACATAGACGATAATATCTTACAGTATCGGAAGCGATGATAAATTATCACAATATTGAGTTTATTAGTGGATCACTTATGCCGACTATAACTAATTGCAATTTGCATTGCCTTATAAAACCTTCTATTAAAAGCTTTTGGCTAAAATTGTATTTCATTTAATCAAAGGTCAGTCTATTAATATTGCAGTTGAAAGATTAACCAAACCAAGCAGAGTTTATGATTGATCATAGGAAATAGAAGAAAACAATAGTTTAAAGTGAATATGATATTACACAATCATACTAGAGAAGTGTAAAATGTCCAGTATTTCTACAAAAACTCTGATAGAATGTTGTTTTTCCTGGGAGACATTTCTTATTCTGGTTTTGAGATCAATAGGCTCAGGCTTTGGCCTTTCTGTCTGTCAGTGCTGTACATCATATCTGATAGCAGCCTACTCAGGGGAATGAAGGATCATTGGGCAGATAGGAGAAGAACACCAGTAATGCCATAGCAGAGGTCAGCATGGGCGTCTGAATGGCTGCTGACCTTATATTGCATATCTTATCATCTCATATTCTGCTCATCCTGAATTATGTAGAATAATAGAAACTGTCAATTTGCATCAAAACTACTATAAGGGCTGAAATCACCAGCTTGCCAGCACAAAATAAGTGAGTATTCATAATAAATAAAATGCATTGTGTCGTGTGTTGGTATGTTTACCATATGTTCACTAAAGCAGTCGCAAATATTCAAGAGGAGTTTAGGAAGCTTTGCAATGTTCAATGCTCTATTGTTTTCATGGGAACCGACTTATTTGATTCTATGCCTGCAGAATGGTATCTGTTGTGAACAATAAAGCACAGCTCTATGCTCCTTATTATGCTATTTCCAATCCCCTACGGACTCAACTTGACTTAAAATCCTCTAGGGGGGTAGACATTCCTCCAGTACTGTGACCGTTCCTGTGGGCCGTCAGGGGTGGCTGGACCGTTTCTCTCTAAGCTCCATCCTTTGGGACTAATCTCTCCCAGTCTACAGACTGTGTGTGTGTTGGCTAATTAAGGTATTAACAGTAATGAACATCAAGGAGAGAGAAGAGTCTCTGCTACGCTGTGCTGCTGTGCTTAGCCAGCTCAGATCACATAAACAGACGTACTGTTATATGGTGGTGGCTAGATAAACACATGTGCCCCCATCTATATTAGACATGGATCAATATAAGCAGCCATGTGTTGACTCATTCTGATTGCCTCCTAGTCTCTCCCTGCATGCCTGCCTGCCTACCAGTGATGGCTTGGTGAAGGCTGGAGAGGAGTTCAGTGTCTGGCCAGTGTGTGCGGCATTAGGCATCAGGCATGCGGCCTTGGCTTTTCAAGTATCTGCCTGTGAAGTGATCTGATAAGCTGGAGCTGAGGGTGCTGGAGTGCTTTTAGGTTCAAAGCCACTGAAGAGAGAGCCTGCTACAACATGCAGGCAAGGACCCTTTCAGACAAAAGGGAGCCTCAATCTGAGCGCTGTGCCCCAAACAGACATTGTAATGTCACAATGTCACCCCTATCTGGAAGTCAAATTGGACCATTACACGCATTTGCTTTGATGATGAAATCTTGTCACACTGATAGGTTTCACAAATATGTTATCAGCATTAGACTGTGATAGCTAATAATTAAGCATCTGCAAATGTATTTGGAGCAGCAAGGAAATGTCAAAGTTGACAGCCCCTTTGTTGTCCTGTAAATGCCACTTGAAATTGATTGGTAACGTTTGCTTTAAATGCATGTCATATTCTATTGAATACAAAGAGCTATGTTTTAAGTAAAGATAAAGGCAGTTATTAGAAAAAATAACCGAAATTAAAATAAGCTCCAACACATGCACTAGGGTTTGAATCAATCATATGATGAGTGTTGTTTGAGTACAGCAGTCCATGTAGCAGCTGTTATAGCTGTGAGCGTTGGAAAACCTATAGTCCACAGGTCAAGCAATGCTCTTGGTGCTGATAGGAAAGCTCTGAACAACAAACCCATGAAGCTTGGTAACTAACTGTTCAGCACCATGGACAGCTGCGGCATTCTAAGGACTGAAAGGATCTGCCTTTTGTCGGTGTAGCGCAGTGTCAGGTCCTACAATTTTCCAGGTTGGAAAGTAGGCCTGAAACTCTCAACACCAGCATTATTGTTTAGAATAGGTTCACTGTCCAATTTATCACAAAGAGATTTTCTGGAATCCCGATTTCTACTCGCCAAGAACAAACCGCGAATAAGCCTCGTGCTCGAATCAATTTTAAATCGACATTTTCAAAAGGCACTCTGCAGATTTTCTTTCTTATTTAAATGAACAAGCAATACTGAAGGTGTGTGGTGGGTTGTGAATTAGTAGGGCGAGTTAATCTTCCCTGCGCAGCACCGTGGCATCTCGGAGAGGATCATTATTCTCGGTGTGTTAGAGCAGTGTGTTGAGAGGCTCTCTAGTGCTGTCTGTCTACGGGAAACAGATCCTAAGGATTTCTGGAGACTTCAACAAGGCTACACTATAATATAAGCTCATTTATAAGAGTGTAATAAGTCATGAAGTTTGCGTTAATTGCAATTAGTTTAATGTTTTGGCTGGTGACACATCTGTCTATACAATACATGTTCTATTGTTTTAACTCTGCATTTTGAGACCTGTTTTAGATGTTGACTAGTTTTAGTGGTAGATAGGTGTTAATGAAGTGTTGTTTGGAGCAGCGACAAGCCTGTCTGTGACCTCAAACGTGTTTCTAAGAATATAATTAATGTTGAAGCTAGTTCAAAAACAAGAGTTGGCCTGATTGTTATTAATCTAAGGTTTCAGCATTAATGAGTTATACCTCTAACTTTCTGACTCTGCGAGGTTAATGTGAATTTACAGTACAAGGTAACATTATCCCTCAGGCTATAAATCGTGGCGCTCAAAACAGACAAACAGGATTATACAGTAACAATGCAGATGTGCCAAATTATGTCTCTCCCCCATAGGACGCCCCTCCTCTCCCCCCCCCCCCCCCCAACGCCCACGGGGCCACCACATCCACCCCCCCCCCCCCCCCTTCTCCCTTCGCTGATTTGAATAGCGGGACTCTGCAGAGAGTATCTGTGCTCTTTTGTTCAGTAGCACTTGGTTGCCGGGGAGGTGAGAATCGTTGTAGCTCTCCTCATCACGTTTCGTCTGTCTCTCTTCTCTTTGCGCAATAGGACGGACACCAGATACCCCGTTTTTGTGTTTTGGACCTCTCCAAAACGCGATTCCTTCTTTTTTCCAACTCTTTCTACGGTTTTGGTGCGCTCGATGCCTCGCACTGCTGACTGTGGCTCGTGACTAGCAGAACACCTGCACGGAATCAGACCAACGTTACTCTGAGGCGGCATCGCTCTACATTCCTGAGGACTTGACAGAGACACCAGAGCGGCTCACGGTCACCTCCTCCTAAAAGGTGAGAACAATGTGTATTAGCCTATTCCAGTATATTACATTACGATTTGTCTTTTTGGCGTCGCTTAATATGAAGCTTGGGTATTCGTTATTAATAAGGAGTAGGCTATATTATATCTTCACGAAGACAAAGCGAGGTATTTGTAAATAAACTACCACTTAAATAAATACAAATAGTCTATGCATGCGTTGAAGAGACTTCAGTATTTAGTTTTCCATGTGAGCATTGACATACTGTATCACTGTCTAGTTTATTACACTCTTGTTTCCAAACCTTGTATTTGATGCCTTTATTCTGTTCGAGTCTTGAATAACACATTTTGCATCTTGTATGAATTTCAGTTGTAATTTTATTCTGAAAAGTTTGCTATGTTTTTACGTGCTTTAACCCTTTTTTAACCTTGCTATAACATATGTAGAATCCTTGCTGATACTACAATTAGCTACTCGTAGCTAAGAGGAAAAGTGCATGCTTGACATCTGAATGACATCTGAAGAATGATACTTGTTTGTCCTCTTGTGATCTGATCTAACTGTTATCATGTGTGGTTCAGTAATCTTTCCCTGCCTTGCATGATGTTGTGGTCTGCAAAGTAACAACCATCAACCCGGCAGGGGTGTGACAGAAAATGTGTTCGTGTGTTTAATGTGGGGGAATGTTTTAAAAGCCTATCGGCTCTGTTTTAAAGCCACTTAATTTTTGACGAAACAATTAGAAGGATATCGGCCTTGGCGAAACCAACATCATGAGCATCTGAGCAGCCTTGCTCCGTTTCTCAGGAAGAGTAGAGATTATAGTCTTCTGACGGAGGGAGGATGTATTGCATATGCTGTGAATTCAACAAGCAGCGAGCCCTTTCAGTAAATCCTAAAGCAACGACAGCTAGCTAACCGAGAGAGGGAACTCTAGACGTTATCTTTGATGGCACTCTGTCAAACATGGCATGTGTTTTTATACTTTTTTATACATGCCATGTGTTTTTATCTGCTGTCTGAAAAACGAACAACTCCTGCTCACGCGAATGAAAGCGCACGGTCAAATGCTGGTGGAGTATGTTGCGTCAGTCTGCAATATATATGCCTTTGGATCGGACAATGATAGACGATGCTGCTGAACAGCGTGCATATGTGTATTTTCATGTTCAGATGAGCCACAGCGAAATATAGCACGGATTCCAACCAGCACTTCGTGAAATGATCATCTTTCTCTTTTATCTCTCCGCTCCACTTCTTTCTGTGCATGCATGTGTGTGAGCTTGCCGATTCCACCTGGGTAGAAACTGTTTTGCCCATCCATGTGTGTGTGTTTGTGTGTGGCATTGCCAATACTCTAAGACAGGCGGGCTGATGGATGGGAAAACTATAAAGGTAGGCTTGGCTCACACGGCTGATGCATGGTGACATGGGGAGATAAAAAAATAAAAAAAACGCCCCAACAACTGCATGCTCATTATTTGAGCTTTTTTCCCTTCACATGGTTGAGCAGTCATATGTGTGTATGTGTGCATCTGGAATTGCTGTCCCTCCTGTCACTGACCCGTGTTGGGGACCATCAGGGTTCCCTTGCTGGCACCTGTGGAAACGGAACGCTCCCTAAACAAAGGTGATCAGTGCTAATCGTGTTAGTGGGAGAGCCCCCCCCCTCTCTCTCTTTCTCTATTAGCCTCTCTTTCCCTCTCCCTCCACCCTTCTCTCAGTCTTTCTCTCCAATGCTCTCTGTCTCTGTCTCTCCCCCCTCTCTGTCACCCCTCCCTTCTCTCTCTCTCTCAGTCTTTCTCTCTTTCTTCAGGTTCAAAGACGAGCTGGCTGACACCACTAAACTAATCTCAATAGAGGTCTTCTGTGGCACTGCCAATTTGGTTCCTGTTCCATTTGTCTTCTTTACACGAGGCACAGTAGAGGCACAATATCCCATCAGATAGTTAGTTGCACACTGCTCCCCAATGGCTGTTTTCCAATGATACTGACAAGGGCCAAAAACAGCTCAGAAATGTTGTCATCACAAGTGGCTGAGGAGAATTCAGAGTTTTTTCTGCTTTTGCATGGGTTGACTCGCAATGTCTTTCAATAATGTGCCTCCCTGCTCGGCTGCACACAGCTTAGCACCGACACTTGCAGGGAGCGACGTGAACGGCGATAATTCAATTTTGCACTTGAGTAGCATCCAAGCCAATGAAAGAAAGCATGGATTTTCGGAGGTTTCACTCATGTAGTAAATTAATATTCACTTAATTAAGCTGCCACTGTCTGTTGAATGAACAAAATCACTCCTGAAGTTTTTCAACAGAACTTGAGAATCTGCAGGGTATCCAGATGTCTGCAGATGGTTCAGATGGCCAATAGTGACAGTATTCCTGCTGAAAGCAATACCCCTTTCATACATGCAGTGCAAAATGGGGGGGGGGGGAGAGATTATGTGCCTTCAGACACAGAGAGAGTCTAGTTTAAAGACTTAGACAGCCCTGATCAAATTAAACAGCGCAAACGCTCACAGCATTATGTGTGAGTGCGTGCATATGAGTGAGTTATTGTGTATCTGTGTGAGAGAGTGAGTGTGTCTGTGAGTGTGTTGTGTGCATATGTGCATGTGTGTTAGTTAGTGCGCGTGTCCATGCACGTGTGATTGTAAGTGTGTGTCTGCATGTGTATGAATCCCACTGATTGAGGTCTGCTTTGGCTTTTTGCCAGTCGCTCCCTCTTATTGCCAGAATCCCAGGGACATTTTATCACCTTAATGAACCTGGTGTTTCTGCTTTGATTGACAGCTCAGGAGAATCTCTGGCTGTTCTGAAGCCTCTGGCCTGGCAGAGCAGAGCAATACTGAGCTGTAGCAGGATGTAGGCTCTCCTCTGGCATTAGCAATGCTTTGACGTAAGCCACATTGGCTAACCACAGTGCCGGGCTGCAGTCACAGATGTGCCATTGGCTAACCGCATGCAGACAAAGGCAAGCAGCAGCTCTCAGCAGAAACAGCTTTTGAATATTCATCGGAGGAACAGGCCACGAATGCATAATTCAATGTGGGCATTTTGCCTATTAAACACCATAAATAATCAATGACATCTGGTAACAGTTTTTGTCAATTTTTTAATGGAGGGCACAAAGGGGCTACTTAGGGGTTGAATATCTTTTCCCCCCTTCTTTGTTGATCATTTTGTTTGGATGCATCCTTTGTTAGTAATATGGCTCAGGTGCCGAATGAAATGGTCTCTGTGTTGTCTAGGTTGGAATTGAATAATGATTCAGACTCTGAAACCAATAAGGGAAGAATACTTGCTGTTTATTTCACCAATTTGCCAGTGGGTTCTTATCTGGAACATTTAATCCTCACACAGAGAGACTAACCTCCCCAGGGGCTCTGTAGTGTAGGAGGCTGCAGTTCTTTCGGCACTGGATAGCTCCAGGACCAATGCTGTCATTGTCACTGATGCTTCCTCAAGCACAGCAGAATCTGTTACTGCTAAATTAGACAAGAGTAGCTACAAAGCAATAGAGAGAGAGAGAGAGAGATGCTATAAGGTTGGAACACAGAATGAAACCACTCCAGACTCTCTCTTCCTCTCCATCCTCCTCTCGTCTGCTTCTTCGTTACTGAAGGACATGACGTGGTTGTGGACGGCACCGCGGCAGAGATTGCTGGGCTCTCATCCCTGGTATGTCCTGCCATCTGACAGACCTTGATAAGCCTTTAAACAGAGAACACTTGTCAAGGTTGCAGATGAGTGAAGCATTCTTTAATTTCTTCAGAACAACTAGTTCCCAGAGGAGCTGTATGTTTTGTGAGTGGGTTGAGTCGGGTTATGTTTTGATGTATGGGGAAAAACCTGGAGGTCTGAAACATATTTTTGAAGACTTAGAGAAGAAAAACAGAGAAATAAAACAGAGAGACACAGAAGGAGAAACATAAGCTCTTCAAGCCCCCATTACAGAAAATGATTCCTGAGGCTCTCTGCCTGCCACCGTCCCCCTGACTGCAGGTATTTATGAAGCCCAGAGTCTGTCGGATAGCTATAAGAAGCCCAACTCTTATCATATATCTGCCTTGTCTGAGTCTGGGGGGAGACCAACATGAATCGCATCGGATTTCTGGAAGAATGGAAAGTAATGTAATTAATTTCATTCAAATCCCTCTCGGACCCCGGTTGTGGCGCCTCTGAATTTCTATTTGCTGCTTTGTGAATGCAATATGCCTGTTCACTATCGGCTATTGATATTAGTTATTAGTTTGCAGGCGACAATGAGATTTCTCCCCCTTGTGTAATTCAGAGATGCTCATTAACATGTTAAAAAGATACTGAAAGCTTTATGCGGCTTGCCTTAGTGAATAATTTCTCTTAAATGTGGTGGCTTCAAAACAGCAGTACGGGTGTTTTGTTCTGTATAGAACATTTCATTCAGTTTTCATATTTCCCAGACAAAAATACAAATATTTCTCTGTGTTCCTTCCTGAAGGCAAAAGCTCAGAACCTCAGGTACAGTATCTAGATTTTTGGTTCTAATACAATATGCACCATTGTTATTTTCTCATTTCCAAGATACACACTGAGATCAGGTTGATTCTCTATATTGTGCTACTCTGTTATAGTGCCCTGTGACAGTATTCTGACCTGTATTCAGGTGGATTTAGTGTTTTTCAGTAATTGGTGGATTTGCAGCAAGGGTCAAAACCGAAAGGATTTTCCAATCGTTTCATTCTGAACAGAACTATAATTCTTTTTGTTAAGTTCCATTGTTCTGACCAGAAAAATCAAGTTCTGAATCGGTTTGAATCCCAAAAACTTAACGGTTTATATCGTCCCTTTGTGTTCCTTTTTTAACCTCTGAAATCATTTTTTTTGTACATTTAGGACATTAAATTACTACACCAATCAATGCGGATAGAGCAGCTTGCTACGGAGCAGGCAAGCTATTTACATGCACTGGACAGAAGAGTGTAGGGCGTGAGATGCGACTGAAATTTTGCGGGTGGGGAGAGAGCGAGAGAGGGTGGAGGAGGAGGCTTGAAGCGCTGAGCATCTGGTTGTGACATGTATTATCATTATTTAGGGGAGGCAGTTTTAGTAGCCTACTGGTTAGAGCATTGGGCCAGTAACCGAAAGGTTGCTAGATCATAATCCCAGAGTTGAAGGTAAAAATCTGTTGTTCTGCCCTTGAACAAAGCAGTTAACCCACTGTTCCTAGGCTGTCATTGTAAATAAGAATTTGTTCTTAACTGACTTGCTTAGTTAAATAAAAAAAGTTATCTGAATTAGGCTGACAGAATTATACCTACGGAAGAGCGGCTTCTATGAAGGAACTTTGAATGTCTTTTAACTTCAGAAAGTTGGCTTAACGTTGGACCAGCTAGATAGCTAACAAGCTTGTGTGTGCAGAGTTAACCTCTTCTAGAATAAAAATGTCTTACCTCTCTGTAGTTAATAAATCCTATGTGAAACGTGATAACTATAGTATCTTTATATAGCATTGAAAAGGTTAATCCCTTCTTCTCGATTTAAAATCTTTATCCCTCATTTCTGAATCACGCTGATAATATCAGTAGGCTACTAGACTATGTTTTCGGAGGGGGAGGGTTCTACACACGGACACACACTGGCAAAGATTTCAGCTGGCAGGCAAGCAGACAATGGAATACGTTTTTGAGTGACAGAGTGAGGGCTTTGCATAGGCGCTTTGTTGCGTTTTTCGTGGGACTGGAAAAAATTCCCGGAACGTAAAATAACTTTATTAACCGGTTAATACAATTTTCCTGGAAAAATGTCATTCTTTCCCAGTTTTCTGTTCTGTTCCCTGAACCGATTCCAACCCCTGATTTGCAGGCTCTGTAGGGGAAGTTACCTGTCTGATATCAACAAAGCATCTCCTGTAGTGAGGGGATACTGGAATCTGCTGAGCTGAACAGAATGAGCTACAGCAGCTTAGGCAGGCCAAGGTTAAAGCCCACTTCCTCTGTTGCAGCTCCACACACACACACACACACACACACACACACACACACACACACACACACACACACACACACACACACACACACACACACACACACACACACACACACACACACACACACACACACACACACACATCAAGACATTCTGGTCCTGATAATGTAGGAAAACATGTACACACACTGAGAAAAAAACTTACAAGAAAAACACTGTTTCTTTGTGTTGTCTCAGTGATGCATTTGCAACATTTCAGGCTCCGGGTTGTTAAACAATTAGCTTTTAGCCGTGTTACACAGAATCTCTGCAGGCAACTTCTCCTAAGTGATTTGAATTGCTTTTCCATTTTGTTTGCCACATATACACTTAACTGGTGGGCTTGTAACCAATTCCCTTCTGTAATTAACTGTCATCCTACAGAATAAATAGAGGAGGAGCAATGCAGAAAGTAAGAGAGAGAGGCACTAAATACTTCAGTCCCGAGACGCGGCATGTTTCTGTTTGCAGTGATTTGCAAGGATAATGTTATTCTTGCAAGGGTAATCTGTTATCTAGCAGAGACTAGATAACAAAGTTGGTGTGTGCGTGTGTGTCCGTATGTGTTTGGGTGTCTGTGTGAGTGTGTGTCCGTATGTGTTCGGGTATCTGTGTGAGTGTATGCATACTTATGCGTCTGTATTTCACAAAAGTGTGTATGTCAGCATCAGAATAAATGTTGCCCCATGCCAACCCCTCCATGCCCCCACTCTCCCCACCCCCAGGCATTCCTCCCAGAGGGGTATCCCTGCACCGCTCTCGGCCCCCCTACCCTCTGCCTGTATGTGTGTCCCAGTGAGCACGTCTCTCCCCTGGCAGGCCGTCTGTCTGGCATCATGGCCTTTGTCTCCTCAGCTGTAATTAACAGGCTTTAATGCCTTTCTGTATGTCTGCTGGAATCACCTCTGGTCAGCAGGGGCTGTCCAGGGGCCTTCTGATTAATCTGGCAGCTGCTCACATGCACGCACACACACTGTCGCGAAGCGTGGGGGCTGCCCCGACGGCCCGCTCTCTGTTCAAATAGATTTGAGAGCTTTCCCAGTGATGGATGCCTCTTTTCTCTACACCACTATTAGCTGGGCTGTTAGTGCCTGGCTGCTGTCACAAGAACCACTAGGGCTACAGAACCAGACCAGTAGGAGCATTAAAGCAGCTCAAATTGATCCAACCAGCTAGAGAACTGTCCAATCCTCTAATGAAAATATCAGACGAGAAAGGGTCTGGTATTGAATCCTCGGTCTGCTGCATCAAGTGTTGAAGGCTTAATGGCGTCAAAATGGCTCCTTGTTTTGTTTCTTTTGTCCCTTTTCCTTTAATGTGTCCAAGCCCCATCACCACTACCGCTTTCCCTCCCCCAGCCTTTCCTCCCTCCTCTATCCACAGGCTTAACCGCTGTTCCGTGAGCAGCAGGCGGCTGGCGGAGCCCTAATTGGGCGTCAGCTTGCGTGACCTTCATTGTTTTGACAGAGGCTGATCAGACGCAGGCAGCGCTCCTCTCCCCAACACGCCTCTCCAGCGAGGACCCGAGGACAGCATGGAGGAGACCCATTAGGTTTCTCTGGGCTTCTGTAGGGGTCAGGGTTGGGGCTATCACTGTGAGTCCACCGTTGTGGAGTGGTGTTTTGCGCTCGCCTCCATGGTCTTGAATGAAAAAGTGCTGCAGATCACTTTAGCGTGTCTGGTGTAAACACAGAGATAGGTTAAGATACTGTATGATTTGCCGTTGCTCAATTAGTATTCAGCCCCTGGCGTGCAGCCTTTTCTCAGAGGGGATGAAGAAATACACCGGCACTGTGGTCATAAAGGGTCCCCTGTGATTTATTAAGACAACATTGCTTCTGACCACAGTGGTTGGGGACGTGAACGACGTGTCGTTATGGAGCTGAGTGTGCAGATCTCTCTGCTGCTCTGCAGTGGCTTTAAGACACTAGAGTGGGGAGTTGCAGGATGCAGATTGTGGTTGTTTTCTCCAGACTCCAGCACTAGTCTCAGTACCTCATCATGGCTCTCTTGTCAGTCCAATCCAAATGATGAAACATGAGCTTCCTACCGTCACTATGTCTCAAAGACCCCTTAATTAGCATCTTCACAGCAACCAAAACACCAACCCAGCCCCCCTCCTCTCCTCCCTCCTCTCCTCCCTCTCTCCCTTCAGTTTTAATACCAGACATCTAGGTCAAAACAGCATTCAAAGTGCCGTTTAGTGTCGGTGCTCGATCCGTCGCAATCACAGGGTTTGATTACGCTATCCCGTATTCCTAATCAGGAAAGCAGGATCATTGTAGAATAGATGCTCGTCACATTGCCCGGCTGCAATCAAAGCATTGTCATGTGTTATATATCACACAGTCTTTAATTGGCTGCTCTCGTTTTATGATCGACCAGCGCCACGATGGCAGAAGCTGTCTTAATTAATGATGCTGTATAAATCTAGCCTGTTCCCAGAACTGTTTGTGCTGTTTTGCCAACTCCTACGGTCATTGTCACGCCAATGACCATAGGGGTTGGCAAGACAGCACGAACAGATCTGAGACCAGGCTAGCTCGTATCCAGTAGGAAGTGTAAATGTAGCTGGCCTGGTCACTCTGTCATATGGATGCATTGGACTGCCAGCTCCAGTTCCTATGGGATCTGGTCTTTACATTAGTGGGTAGATAAATGATGTGTTTGCTTTCCTGTGGCAGCGCAGTAATACTGAGAGGGCAGTAGGCCTGGGCTCTGGGGCTGCTTGGCCGTCTCTTATTCACCGCTCTGCTCGTCTGCTCCAACATGGGGCTGTTATGGGGGGAAGGACAGAGAACGGCTGGACTCTTGTGCCTCAACAAACTCCTTTGCACCAAGCACACATGGCGAAAACTACTTGTCAATGTTTTCCCGTCCGAGACCTAACAGCGTTAAACGATTGTGCAAATTAGTGTGGCAGCATGTATTCCAGATGTTTCTGTCCGTCCTGCCCAATGGATTCCTGCCCAAGGAGGAGATGGATGGAGGGATGGTCCGCTTCGTCACGTTTTTGAGACTTCAAAACTTCTGAAGGGTTGGCGTTTATTCAGAGACAGTTTCTTCTTCTGTCCTTCTCCTTGCAACGCCAATCCTCCATCCATCCCTCAATATTTCCATCCCTTCATCCTCCCATCCAGTTCAATCAACCCTGCTTCCCGTTTGCTAACTTCAAAAGCGTCACACCAACTCTCCCACTCTGCCAGAATGCGTTTTTTAATTCAACAGTAAACATTGTTTGATGAGTTAGCTAATTGACTTCTTCAACACATAGACTGGCATAGCAAGGGGGCTGGGGAACAATGACTCCTTTATGTCTCATCCGGTGAACACTACGATCCACATAAGGGCTCCATCCTTTGATTAGTCCATAATGATACTGTATGTATATCGGAAATGGCACCCAATAGTGCATTATGTGCCCTGGTCAAAAGTAGTGCATTGGCCTATATAGGGTATTATGGATGATGGGATCTGGTCAAAACTGGTGCTCTAGAGAATAAGGTGTCATCCGGAGTGTACTCTGTAGAAGTGATAAGGTGAGGCCGTATGGGGAGGCAGGCTCCGTTATCCTCATTAATTATACAAAGCGTGTCCAACAGCCCCATTTATAAATAAATAACAGGTCTGTTATGAGCTCATAAAGCTAACATGAGACCCCTACTGTGTTTAGTTCTGTTGTTTCCCCTTTAGGTCACTCCCTTTAAAGGACATTTTAAATGTCTTTATTCTCCCTTTTGTTTATTCCATCCATTGTATTGACTGAGACTGCTAATTGAGCGGAACCTCAGAAGCTTTTGGACCCTAGCTTGTTGTAATAGTGTTTGGGAACTGTATGTTGGAGCAGATATTTAAAAAAATAACACATATTTGATCAATATGGTTTTGTATTGAATTCTTGTCTTTTCGAAATTAATTGTTTCTGAATCATTTTTGTACTCTCTTGGTGGGAGCTCCATGTTGAGGCACTATAGCATTTTTCAATTTAGTCGCTCTCCTGGCCACATTACCTGCTCCGTGGGCTAGCAAACCTCTCCTTTCTCTTCCAGTTTGTTGCCTCTCCTTTCTCTTCCACTCCCTCCCTCCTCTCTTCCTCCCGCCAGACAGCCGCCTACACTGCAGTTGGTGGGACAGCAGTGGCAGGGGATGGGGAAAGGAAACATTATTAGGAATTAATTGGGCATGTGTGAGGCATCCATTAAAAGCAGGCTGGGCACACGCCGTGCAGGAACAGTTGGCTCCGGTGACAGGACTGCATCCATCAGAGCTGTACTAGCAGGATACTAGCAGGATGCTTCCATGGTTCCAGCTCCAGCATCACACTCCCTCCCTCCGCACCCCACTACAGAGACACACCGAGGGGCGGAAGTTGAGTCAGGCTGCCTGAGGCGTTGATGGTCTGTTGGGACATTAGTAAAGTTTTTTCTTCATCTGAGCTCCCTGATAAACCGAAAAGCTGCAGGCGGCAGGTGTATGGAGAGATGGAGAGTAAACTAGACGAAACGAGACCGGGGAGTGCTAGCCCAGGTATAAGCGGGAGTTTGAGAGTCTTTACTCTTCTTTATACCATGGCTTCCTTTTTTAGTCACTTTCTCTCACTGCTGGAGGAGAAAGCCATTACTCTTTCTCAGTCAATCCATCTGTTTATCAATACGACTTTATAAGCACTGCATCAAGAGGGGTAGTCGATGAATTTCTGTATATATCGACTGGTTCCCCGTTAGTAACTCAAGGCCCCATGTGGAAGGGGCTGAGGTTAACACCACAAATCAAGCTAATTAATTGCACCAATTTAGTCATTAAGACTAAGTTGGAACAGAAAGCTGACACCTGTGAGGCTGCAGAGAAATCCAGGGAATTCACGGTTACATTCACTAGGCACCAAATGGAAGAAAATGGACTGAAACAGGAAGGGATTACCTGATCTTGTCCAATAAGAAAGCTTGCTTTTGTTTTCCGTTGCAAAACGTTATTCTACTGTGTCCACTAATGAATACGACCCAGGGGAGTAAAGTTGCATTCGATGTAGTTGGTTTCATCACAGATGATACACATGTGAGACGTCATGCATAGAATTTCACTATTACAGAGGCTGATCTACACAAACAAAAGTGTGTTAGGTGATGTTGTGTGCTGATGCTGTCTCTTTGAGCTCTCTCTCCAGTGATAACACATTCTGCTCCAGATTAGGGAAGATGTGCCAGGATGGATGGGAGGGTGTGTGCGCTGTAGTATGTGGATGATTGGGGCTGAGGAGATGGGTGTGATGTAGGGGGTGCGGTATGTGAGATAGGGCACCGTGGCCTCTGCCAGTGCTGTCTCTGGAGGTGTGTGGGGGTTTAGGGAGGACATGAAGGGGGAAAGAAAGAAACGGAGAGAGAGGGGTAGCACAGAGGGACAGAGGGTTGAGAGGGGAGAGAGGTGAGTTTGTTGACAGGCTCCGAGTGAGAGATAGAGAGACAGAGACAGAATGAGTAAGAGACCTTCACAGCAGAGAGACAGACAGAGAGAGACCTTCACAGTAGAGAGACAGAGAGAGAGAGACCTTCACAGCAGAGACGGCAGCAGGGGCGGCAGGTAGCCTAGTGGTTAGAGAGTTGGACTAGTAACCGAAAGGTTGCAAGATTGAATCCCTGAGCTGACAAGGTAAAAATCTGTCATTCTGTCCCTGAACAAGGCAGTCAACCCACTGTTCTTAGGCCGTCACTGTAAATAAGAATTTGTTCTTAACTGACTTAAATAATGGTAAAATAAAATAAAGAGAGAGCGAGCGAGACCGTCACAGCAGACAGAGAGAGAGTTCTGTTTCGGAGCACAATCAGTGATGCCTTAAGAGAGAAATGGGCCGGGCCTAGCCCTTCTGTCTCTAGGTGCTGTTTGCAATCAGTCCTCCTGGTACCGATAGTTCGCAGGAAGCTGCCCTCCCTCCCAATCTGATGAGATAGGGCTGATAAAGATATGAAAGATGGCGCCCTTAACTCTCCCTCTCCTCCACTCTCTCTTCCTCACTGTCCTCGAGCGACGAGGATAATTATAGGATGGAGGAGGTTATGTTGGCATGTCAACATGCTCTCTATGAGATTTAATGAGCCTCTCTTCTCTCATTTGTCACAGGCCTGTACATCTACTGTACTAGGACGCTTAACACCTGAAACCATCACCACTGTGTTTCCTGGGCACTTATTTGGAGTGTCACATAAAAAAGGCATTAGCACTCTGGGGCCAGGCCAGATTGATTAGAAACACAAAGAATGAAGGGTCCTTGTCATAATGTGGCCGGCAATCGCTCTTGTTTTTGGGGACATGTTGTACCATTAATATGAATGGGGGTGTCTGCCCGATCCTGCCTCTGTTGTTAGTAATTGCAGCCTATTAATCAATTTATGCCAGCTGAGGACACAGTGGTTAAAAACACTTCCATCCAGCTGGCTGTGGCCTTGATACATGATCAATTGCTGGGATTACAGAGCTGCAGTGGTTTCAAGAACACTCAAACACTCAAACACTATGGGGATGCCATGACAATGCAATCGTATGCAAATGAATTCATATTTCAACTAGATACAGTAAGTCATTGAGAACGAGAACTTTTTGGGATGACGACACGGCCAAATGGAATACATGGAAATATAGGTGTCACATTAAAAAAGGTAGAACTCTGAACTGCAGGAAAATAATCTGTTGATGACTTGTTTGTTCCATGTTTAGATTCTTACCTTATCAAGTAACATGGAGCTATATGAGTATCAATGTTTTGTGGAGCGTTAATATGTTTGCAGCCCAGAACTAAACTCATTTCTGGGGTCCTCGCTGTTTTGATCTTATAAAATGCCAAAATCATTCAGACAAATACATTTCCAAAGATATCGTTTGGAAGCACTGGCTCATGAATCCAAAATTCACTTACGGAGTGCAGTGGAATTTATCAAGCCCCTCTCCCTCTAGACACATTCTCAGGAATAAAGTAAAGTCTTTGAAATGTTATTACATTTACAGGCAGGCCTTACTGGCAAATGCTGTAATTTAGGTACAATACAGCAACAATGGAGACCAAATCATTCCTTTGCTTTAAATTCCTTGGCTGTTAAATCCAGTTTAATTCTACGCTGTGGTATTTCACTACAGACTAATAGGATCTTTACTGCCGATCCTCATTTTTCATGGTCGTCTGTTATACAGTATCATATTAATCCTTGTCTTTAGGCTTACAAAGGTGGAAGGAAAGAACTGCAGAGGAAAGGAAGAAGTTAGGGCCTTGACCTATAACAGCAGTTCATCATTTAGATGAAATAACCATTCAACAATATTACATCATTATGATGCCCCTACGCCCTTTTGACATGAAATCCCATGTTATCTGCAGCATACAGTGCATTCGGAAAGTATACAGACCCCTTCCATTTTCCCAAATGTTGTTAAGTTACAGCCTTATTCAAAAAGTGGTTTCTATATTAGCATTTTCCTCATCAATCTACACACAATAAGAACAAAGTGATAACAGGTTTTTAGACATTTTTGCAAATGTATGTAATTATTCTTTTTTTAAATACCTTATTTACATAAGTATTCATGTCCTTTGCTGTGAGACTCGAAATTTAGCTCAGGTGCATCCTGTTTCCATTGATCATACTTGAGATGTTGCTATAACTTGATTGGAGTTCACCTGTGGTAAATTCAATTGATTGGACATGATTTGGAAAGGCATACGCCTGTCTATATAAGGTCCCACAGTTGACAGTGCATGTCAGAGCAAAAACCAAGCCATGAGGTTGAAGGAATTGTACGCAGAGCTCAAGGCACAGATCTGAGGAAGGGTACCAAAAAATGTCTGCAGCATTGAAGGTCCCCAAGAACACAGTGGCCTCCATCATTCTTAAATGGAAGAAGTTTGGAACAACCAAGATCGTTCCTAGAGCTGGCCTCCGGGCCAAACTGAGCAATCAGGGAGAGGGGCCTTGGTCAGGGAGGTGACTAAGAACCCGATGGTCACTCTGACAGAGCTCCTGAGTTCCTCTGTGAAGATAGGAGAACCTTCCAGAAGGACAACCATCTCTGCAGCACTCCACCAATCAGGCCTTTATGGTAGAGTGGCCAAATGGAAGCAACTCCACAGACAGCCCGCTTGAATTTTGCCAAAAGGCACCTAAAGGACTCTCAGACCATGAGAAACATGATTCTCTGGTCTGATGAAACCAAGATTGAACTCTTTGGCCTGAATGCCAAGCGTCACGTCTGGAGGAAACCTGACACCATCCCTAAGGTGAAGCATGGTGGTGGCAGCATCATGATATGGGGATGTTTTTCAGTGGCAGGGACTGGGAGAGGGAAAAGATGAACGGAGCAAAGTAGAGAGAGTTCCTTGATGAAAACCTGCTCAGGACATCAGAATGGGGTGAAGGTTCTCCTTCCAACAGGAAAACGACCCTAAGCACACAGCAAAGACAACGCAGGAGTGGCTTCGGGACAAGTTTCTGAATGTCCTTGAGTTGCCCAGCCAGAGTCCGGACTTAAACCTGATCTGACAGCGCTTGAGAGGATCTGCAGAGAAGAATGGGAAAAACTCCAATACAGGTGTGCCAAGCTTGTAGCGTCATAACCAAGACTCCAGGCTGCAATCGCTGCCAAAGATGCTTCAACAAAGTACTGAGTAAAGGGTCTGAATACTTATGTAGTTTTTTTTTATTCTAAAAATCTGTTTTTGCTTTGTCATTATGGGGTATTGTGTGTAGATTGATGAGGAAAACAAACAATTTAATACATTTTAGAATAAGGTTGTAGCATAACAAAATGTGGAAAAAGTCAAGGGGTCTGAATTCTTTCCAAATGCATGTAAGGACGCAGAATATTAATTGCATGTACACAATTCCATTCCATGTTACCATCAAGTATGCCCACCAAAAACTTCCCATTTGAACACCTGGCTATGGTAGGAACATCAGTGAAACTTTAAGAGCTGTCAGAGTAGCTTCAGCAGAGCAATGGTTTCCAGATGAGCATCAGTCAGTCAGCCAGATCATATGACACTTTGTCTCCATCACGGCTCTGTGTGGTACAGACAGTAGCAGTCAGATCATTTAAAGCGTGCCAATTACTGGTAAAAACATGCTTGGGCGCCGCTGATCAAAGTGTTCTACGTCGGTGTCAGGAAGATGTGCTGCCTCTGTTCATTCGTCCAGGTGCAAACAGAGCTGCAGAATCAATGCAGATCCATCGTTTAGGCTAGTTATCCTGTAGAGTGTGTCTGTGTGGTGTGCATGCATCATATGTGCAGCCTATACAGTATACATTTACCACAGACTGCACTATCATCTACCACGCACCTATCCCTCCCTGCATCGCCATAGAATATAGTAACCGTGTAGTGTGTAGTGTACCAGGTTTGTGTTCAGTATAAACCTATAGAGGATCCACTTTATCCCACCAGCACCTACAGTACCTCTCCCTGAGGCCACGGCAGGGCTGGCTAGATGATCAACATGCCGGAGATTGCATCAGTTTTGTCACTAATTATTTCATGCCATCGTTTGAACTGTCTGTTGAAATGCAATTACCCGGGAGCCTGTGTAGCTTACAAGATGGGGGTGGTAAAGGAGGGAGGAGAGAGCGAGGGAAGGAAAGAGGGATGAGGGAGAAAGGATGGGTAATACTGTACTGTGATATCTGGAGCATTACTCTGGGAGAGAAAGAGAGCAGAAAAAACTATGTCAGAAATCCCTGTTGACTCTATGGCTTTGTTTGCCACATTCAATGTCTCCCTTTTGTCAGAATGATACTATGGACATTGATGGTGTTAATGATACTAAGGAATTACTATGAGCAATCAGACTGTCAAAAAGAGTACATTGAACATTCACATGGTTGATAGAGAAACACCAGTTGCCGATTTTATAACCCAAATGCTTTTTATTCGATTGCTCTGGTGGCGTATTGTATGCTTATTGCACATAACCAACCACAGAACCACAGCAGAGGGAGAACTTCATGAAAAATATGTTGTGAATCACCAGGTATTTTGAATCTTGGTCCTTCTGCAGTTAACATTACCCATACCTATCATCCTTTCCACACTCACTTAAAGCTGCATTATGTAACTTTTGGGGTGACCTGGCCAAATTCACATAGAAATGTGAGTTATAAATCTGTCATTCTCATTGAAAGCAATTGTAAGAAGCGGTAGATCTATTTCTATGCTTCCCGTGTTTAAGTTTAGTTTCTGCGTCTTTGACTTTAGGTTTAGTCCACCAGCTTCAAATAGCTGAAAATACAATATATTTCGTTGTGGAAAATATGTTTCACAGCGGTTTAGATGATACAATGATTCTCTACACTTGCTCGTTCTCTGCACTTGCTTGTTTTGTCACATAAACTGAAATTAGGCAAACTTTTAGAATTTTAGCAACCAGGAAATGGCAGAGTGCATCTTTAAAAGGCAAAATCTACCTGTAGCTTTCTTTGTGAAATTAGTTTTCTGACCTCAACATTTGAAAGTTGGGAAATGTCCCTCTGTGCCTGGCACCGAGGGCCACAGATAAATAAATAAATGAACCCTGACCTAAAGGAGAAGCCATCCATTCTTATTTTCCAAACGAGTCTGTGCCTCTGAATCAATATGGCCGGGGGATGTCATTCTGTATCTATTTCAGACAACAGAGAGACCATCACCGAGCCACAACCTTTACATTGCACTCCAAGTGTTTCTCTTTCTTTGTCTTTTTCTCTACAGTCTCTTTCTCTCTCTCTTTCTTATTTTTCTCTCTTTCTGTAACTCATCCTCCCTCACCTTCTCTCTTAATCTCCCTCCCTCCTGCTCTCTCCTCTCCCACTCTCTCTCGTTATCTGTCTCTCACACATTTCTTTCCCCCTCTAGTTCTTTCACTCTTTCCTTCCCTCTCTCCTTCTCTCCTCTGACACCTCCCAAACAACACTCATCTACCCCTGTCACCTCTCTCCTTCTAACAGGATCCAGAAACATCTGCCGGCTTTCATGACTCATTAGCTGGTCTAAGTGTGATTATTTAATAAGCAGACACACTTTAAAACAACCACCCAGGCTGAGCTCACATGCTTTTCTTAGTGATGTTCAGTACTGTACTGTACCTCAGGTGAAATAGTTTGACTTCCTGTGATTGTGTGTCTCCCTCCCTCCCTCACACACACACACACACACACACTCTCTCTCTCTTTTTCTTTCGCTACATTTCTAACTTTCACACTCTCTTTTCAACTTCTTTTCTCCCTCTCACTTTCTTTCTCACTCTCTCACTAACTCTCTCACACACACAACACACACACACGCACGCACACGCACACACACACACACACACACACACACACACGCACGCACGCACGCACGCACGCACGCACGCACGCACGCACGCACGCACGCACACACACACACACACACACACACACACACACACACACACACTCTCTCTCTCTCTCTTTTCAACTCAGCATATCTCTCTTTGATCCTCTCTTTGCCTCTCCCCAATTTTCACTCTCTTTCTTTATCACTCTCCCTCTTTCTCTTCTCTGTCTATCTGTCACATTTCTCTTCCAAAGCTCATCTCAACTATTGTGAGCGTGTCTCAACTATTGTGAGCGTGTCTCTGTTTGATGTGTCATTTCGCTCACATCTGACTGGAAGACAGGAAGTCTCACCCCCTCTACCATATCCTCTACATTCTCTTCTCTCTCCTTCACCGCTTCATTCCCACAATCCCTTCTTTATGGTTCCGCCTTTGTTAAGATTCTCTCTCTCTCTTCCGTCGATCTTTCCGTTCTTACCTCTCCATATTGATTTCTTATTTCCTTACCACCATCATTCTGGATCTTATTGTCCTTATTTCCCAGTCAATGGAGAATGAATTCAACTCAGAAAATATATATATATATATTTCACTGATGAATTAAATATAACACATACATTAACTTGGATTGACATTTTTGTTGTACGTAACAGAGTAATTGATTGAAATATCTGCCAAAATCTTCACATTGGCTTTGAGTTGATGGGACATAGTGTTCATTAAGTCATTAGAGGCAAAGTGCACCTGCTCCATGCAGACCGTTTAGCAGTTGTCAGTCAAGCTCTTATGTGCTGCTGAGGACCGGACACATGTGGTCCTTATCTGACTGGATCATTATTGTGTTGGTATGACTGTCAGGGGGCCTCAGTAGCTAGTCCAGGCAGCCTGCCCATCTGGCTGTCTCTGTCTGTCTACGTCCCTCTGGCTCTGATGGGCTTTGGGTGTGTGTGGATTGAGAGGGTGTGTGTGGATTGAGAGGGTGTGTGTGGATTGAGAGGGTGTGTGTTTGAGTGTGTGGTGGGGTGGGGACACAGGGCTTCTCTATATGTCTCAGGTGCTGTGATTGTGATGCAGACATCCTGGTCCCCATAACAGTGGGCAAATTTCCCCAATGCGGTTTGGGTGTATGAGTGTGTGTGTTTGTGTGTATCTGCATGTGTGTGTGTGTGTGTGTTTAGTTGGGGACGCAGCGATATCTCCTGAGGCAGCATATGCTTCACAGTGTGCGGAGTGACTGATGGTTTAATGAGCTTTAATTTCATAAAGTGATTGGATGAAATGGCGTGGGACAGAATAGGTTCTGCGATCACAACTGGTGTGTTTGTTTGTCTGTGTGTGTGTGTGTGTGTGTGTGTGTGTGTGTGTGTGCGAGTGCGTGCCTGCATGCGCCTGTGTGAAGCCTGGAACGTCCAGCTAAGCTCTATTGACAACCCCTAACCCCCTACCAACTTCCTTTCCATAGTCCCTGCATCCATTTGTCACCATTCTTGCATCATCTCAGACGGTATTGTAATTTATGGCATGATTAAAACAAAAGCTGCCTTCAGCTGTGGAGACAAGGTAAAAAAGTAGATCCCCCTGACTCCCACAGTGGGAGAGTTAAGCCTCATTAAAACACTGCTACGGGCACAAACCAACAGCGCACACACACACACACACACAGATATACACACACACCGACCCACACACACACCCACACACCACAGCACCGTGATGGACTAGGAGAGGCTCCTCCACAAACTCTCTCCAAGCGTCTCCCCACAGTCTCTCTCCTGCTTGTGTGTGTGTGTGTGTGTGTGTGTGTGTGTGTGTGTGTGTGTGTGTGTGTGTGTGTGTGTGTGTGTGTTTGTGTGTGTGTGTTCAACTCAGGGAATGGATTAGAGAGCTTCCTAAACAGCAGACAGACAGCTCCTATCGTTAGTTAATTAACCTCCCTTTCACATTGTGGGGAGTGCTGAGCAGTGCTGAGGGATGGTGTACTGGAGCTAATTGTTCATTGTTGTTCCTAATAACTCACAGATATCAAAGTGATCTAGTTCACACAGGGGAGACATGGGCTGTGTTACTGACTGAGGAATCCTGGGTGATGACATATTATCCGTTCTGTATCTGTGGCAACCAGACATCGGTTGAAATACTATTTAGGGTATTTTAACTCATTTCAAAGTAATTTGGAAGTAAGTATTTGGATATTTTTCATTTGAAAACACAAGTAGTTGAGTATTTGGAAATACACTTGGAAAGTATTTGCATGTATTTGAAAGTACTCAAATACACTGTATTTATGGAACTACTTACATACTCCCATGCATTTGAACCAGGTCTGTTTGGTATTTGAAATTATTTATTTGGAAATACATTTAGAAAATACTTTCAAATAGTGTGCTGTTTATAGTAAAATACTCAAATACACAGAAAATAAGTATGTAAATAAAAAAAACAGGTCTGGTGGGTTGGCGTCTTCAATTGACTGTGACTCTACGGATTTGAGTGTGTGTGTGTGTTGTGGGGGTGTGTGTTTTAGGATGGGTGTGTGTGTGTGTGCGTGTGTGGTGGGGGTGTGTGTCTTAGAGTGGGGGTTACACCATAATCAAAATCGTAAAAGTCCCCCCAGTCTTCACTTGGGAAGTTGGGAACACAATTTAATCCTCTGATGTTTATATGTAAGAGTTTATCTCAGCAGCATATTGGAGAGCATGTTACTGAAACGTGATTCAGCGGCCTGTAGCCCGTAGTAACTTTGATTAACTGAGTCTTAACAGCCGGCAGTCAGAAGCCACTGGAATTATCCTGTCTGCCTGCCTGCTGCCTGGCTGTCTGCCTGCTGCCTGCCTGTGCTCCTATCTACTGGGACTGCTGGGAGAGAGGGATGGAGGAAGAGAGAGAAAGACAGGAATGGTGCATGAGAGAGAAAGAGAGAAGGTTGTATGAGAGAGAGAGAGAGAGAGAGAGAGAGAGAGAGAGAGGAATGGTGGATGAGAGAGAGAAGGGGGAGAGAGAGAGAGAGAAAAGGAGAGAGAGAGAGAGAGAGAGAGAAAAGGAGAGAGAGAGAGAGAGAAAAGGAGAGAGAGAGAGAGAGAGAGAGAGAGAGATGGTGGATGAGAGAGAGAATGGGGAGAGAGAGAGAGAGAAAAGGAGAGAGAGAGAGAGAGAGAGAGAGAGAGAGAGAGAGAAAAGGAGAGAGAGGGGAATGGTGGATGAGAGAGCGAAGGGGGAGAGAGAGAGATAGGGATGGTGGATGAGAGAGAGAGAGGAAAGGAAAGAGAGAGAGGAAAGGAAAGGAAAGAGAGAGAGAGAGTGAGAGATATAGGGATGGTGGATGAGAGAGAGAGAGAAGAAATGAGAGAGAAAGAGAGAGGGGGGAAAGGAGAGAAAGAGTAATCCAGAAAGAGTTACTGTATGTGAAATACTCTCCCTACTCTCCCCAGACCTCGGCCAATAATGAAGTGATGACATGGTCTCTGCACGGCGGTTGCGGTGCGCTGCGTCTGAGAAGTGTGTTATGGTGGGGGATGTTTCCCTAAACAAGGTCCAGGGTCCTGGGCCCGCTCTGTTAAACCCATGGGTAACACACTGGGGGTGACACTGTCTGTGACAGCTCCCTGCAGGTGTGAATGCCTCAGGGCGTTTGGGGTGTGTTTAGGCTCAGTCACTGTCAGAGGGATGGGGTTTTATCCCTACTCTTTGGATGAAGGGGGTTTCTGTGACTGCCATTGCTGCAAAGGTTGGGGAAGGAGGTTCTGTGTGTGTGTGTATGATCGCTGCGCCAGCCATGCCATTGCTTCAGAGGCTCCTTGGGCTCAGCATGCCATAGCTAACCACTGCCCCTCCTCTTCCTCCTCCTCCTCCTCATCCTCCGTGATTGTCAAGTATTGATCTAACACCAAGGTTACAGTGATGGGTTTGTTAGGTAAGGCAACAGCAGACAGAACAGGACACACATTTATTTAAATTTAAAATGTAATCATTTCAGTAGTTTAGCAGATGCTCTTATCCAGAGCGACTTACAGGAGCAATTAGGGTTAAGTGTCTTGCTCAAGGGCACATCGCCAGATTTTTTACCTAGTCAGCTTAGGATTTGAACCAGCGATCTTTCGGTTACTGGCCCAATGCACTTAACCGCTAGGCTTTCCCTAAAGAAGCCCTGTCAGTCACAGCCTGCTTGTGTCCCACGCTGCGCTGAAAAATGTTCAATATACTTTACTTTCAGCCCAAATTTACATTCCTCTTGTAGACAGCAGGCAAGGAGACCTTGATGTGCTCAAGAACAAGTTAAACATTTGCCACATTGTAAAGTGGCTTTACAGCCACCGAGCGTCGATCACTCTTTCCCCTTTTTATCTCTCTCTCTCCCCCCTCTCTCTCTCTCTCTCTCTTCCCCTCGTTTAAAATCTGGACCACGCCACTCCTGTTGGATGCCAAATTGGAGCACTATGTTATTTTCATCTTAAAGAGGAGAGATATTCCACCTCCAGCCAAGCCCTGACTGCCAGCCAGGCTCATTTCATTGGTAGGCTGCTCATCTGAATAGGAGAGAGAGGGCAGAGGGAGACACTGTTTCTTTGAGGTGGAAGTAATATGCTTTCACACAGTCCTGGGCAGGCTGGGCTCTGCATGGAGAAATCCTCTCCAATACCTTCCCTCTTGTCTCTTTCACGGCCCAGCGCTTGGCCGTGATGGGAGAATACATCCAACCTTTTGTGTTGTCGGTAGCATCAGCAGGAGAGTGGAAAAACATACAGTATAAATACACACTTGTATGCAGGGGAAATAAACACACTCTGCATTCCCTGCTGCCCTGGTCACATCCAGGCACATTAGATGCAATCGGCGAGAGAGAGAGAGAGAGAGAGAGGGCCCCGTGAGGAGCACTCCATTGTAATTGACAGGGCCTTTCAGGAGTTTAGCGTTAATGTGGCACACAGCCTCCTCCTCCCTCCCTCCATCCTTTCGTCCCGTGAATATCCCATCTCCTGCATAATTGCATCTTTTCATGTCAGCATAAACAATCCCTCACTCATATAGGGAACAAGGGCACACTGCTGTTCACTGAGAAACACTCATGCAAACACTCACAGGGACAAATAGGCTCCCGCACACACACCCATACATAAAACACACTCACACACAAAGAACACACGCATACACATGCATTCACACACACGCCGACATTCACATGCCCATACAGCAGGTTGGCATTGACTTCATTATCATTCAACGCTGTTGAAACGCCAATAATCCTCCTTTTATCAACTGAGCCTTCAGCCTCAATCATGGTGGGATGTGCGTGCGCTTTAATTTCTGCATGTGTGTTTTTGAATGCCCGTGTGTGAGAGCAGATTGTAGGCTGCGATGATGATGCAGAGCCGGACTGGTGGAGGGGGACCCACAGGCCAGCTACGGGCTCTCATATAGTACACATACAGGCCAGGCGCCACATTGGGGAAATGTATGGCTACTTAAGATTCAACTTGCACTCATTCGCTCCGGCTTGGCATTTGTGTGGATGCTAGTGTGGATGCTATCTAGGTAGTCAGAGCGCTGGATGCTAGCATGGATTTTAGCGTGGATGCTAGTGTGGATGCTATCTAGGTAGTCAGAGCGCTGGATGCTAGCATGGATTTTAGCGTGGATGCTAGCGTGGATGCAGCTAGCTAGAGTTAGAGCGCTCAACCAAATGGCATGGCAATGGGCCATCTGAATGTATGTCACCACAGACAGACATCTGAATGTACTGCACCACAGAGAGACATCTGAATGTACTGCACCACAGAGAGACATCTGAATGTACTGCACCACAGAGAGACATCTGAATGTACTGCACCACAGACACATCTGAATGTACTGCACCACAGACAGACATTGTGTTTGTTGTGCCCCAGAAGCCTTCATTTCTTAGAACAAGAATAGACTGACAAGTTTCAGAAGAAAGTTCTTTGTTTCTGGCCATTTTGAGCCTGTAATCAAACCCACAAATGCTGATGCTCCAGATACTCAACTAGTCTAAAGAAGGCCAGTTGTATTGCTTCTTTAACCAGAAAAACTGTGTGCTAACATAATTGCAAAACGGTTTTCTAATGATCAATTAGCTTTTGAAAATGATAAACTTGGATTAACTAACACAACGTGCCATTGGAACACAGGAGTGATGGTTGCTGATAATGGGACTATGTACGCCTAGGTAGATATTCCATGAAACATCTGCCATTTCCAGCTGCAATAGTCATTTACAACATTAACAATGTCTACACTGTATTTCTGATCAATTTGATGTGATTTTAATAGAAAAAAAATGTGCTTTTCTTTTAAAAACAAGGGCATTTCTAAGTGACGCCAAACTTTTGAACGGTAGTGTATTTTGTCATCTACATAGCTGTTGATGGGTCTGAGTCCAAAATGAAAATGACATTGTGTGTGTGTGTGCATGCGTGCGTTGGTCTGTGTGTGAGTGGGTGTCTGCGTCCGTGCATCCATGTGTGTTTGTGTGTGTGTATGTGACTGACTGAATGACTGACTGCTGCAGGGACGATGACAGTGTGAGCTGATGGAGTGACAGGGAAGTGAGTGATTAATGAGCCTGGTTCATAATGCACGATGGCACGGAAGAAAGGAGAGGAAGCAGACAGAGAGAGGGAGACTCCATGGAGGGATAGAAAGGAGGGATGGAGCAGACAGAGAGAGGGAGACTCCATGGAGGGATAGAAAGGAGGGATGGAGCAGACAGAGAGAGGGAGACTCCATGGAGGGATAGAAAGGAGGGAGGGAGCAGATATACAGGGAGAATCCATGGAGGGATAGAAAGGAGGGAGGGAGCAGATATACAGGGAGAATCCATGGAGGGATAGAAAGGAGGGAGGAAGAGAAGAGAAGAAATAGGGTAGACAGAAAGAATGATAGAGAACTTGTGGGAAAAGGGAAGAAAGTTGACAGAGAGAAGGATAGAAAGAGGCTCCATATAGGGACAGCATGGACTCCTGCCTGGTCGTAACAGCATATGGAAGCCTCCTTCCCACCCTCCTTCCCTCTCTCCCTGCCGTCTGGGTGGGACAGCATGGAGAGAACACTCAGGCTGAGCAGAGCTTCCAACCAGCTGGGATGAAGCAGTGGAGACTGTGTGGAGATCTAGTGATGCTCCCAGTGACTTCCCCGAGTCTTCTCAGTATGGGACACTGTCTCAGTGGGTGGTACAGGACAGTACACACCTGTTCTGGTCTCAAACATTTCGCTACACTCGCAATAACATCTGCTAACCATGTGTATGTGACCAATAATGTTAGTAGTAACGCTAAGACTGTAATTACAGTATGTCTAATCTGAAACGGGTTATGATTGTGAAAGACACTGAGAGTAGGTAGGTAACCTAGCGGCAGGTAGCGGTAGTGGCAGGTAGCGTTACTGGTAGGTAGCCTAGAGGCAGGTAGCGGTAGCGGCAGGTAGTGATAGTGGTAGGTAGCCTAGCGGCAGGTAGCTAGAGGCAGGTAGTGGTAGTGGTAGGTAGCCTAGCGACAGGTAGCGGTAGCGGCAGGTAGTGGTAGTGGTAGCTATCCTAGCGGCAGGTAGCTAGAGGCAGGTAGTGGTAGTGGTAGGTAGCCTAGCAACAGGTAGCGGTAGCGGCAGGTAGCGTTACTGGTAGGTAGCCTAGCGACAGGTAGCGGTAGTGGCAGGTAGCGTTACTGGTAGGTAACCTAGCGGCAGGTAGTGGTAGAGGCAGGTAGCGTTAGTGGTAAGTAGCCTAGCGACAGGTAGCGGTAGCGGCAGGTAGCGTTACTTGTAGGTAACCTAGCGGCAGGTAGTGGTAGAGGCAGGTAGCGTTAGTGGTAGGTAGCCTAGCGACAGGTAGCGGTAGATGCAGGTAGCGGCAGGTAGCGGTAGTGGCAGGTAGTGTTAGTGGTAGGTAGCCTAGAGGCAGGTAGCGTAACTGGTAGGTAGCCTAGCGACAGGTAGCGGTAGCGGCAGGTAGTGGTAGTGGTAGGTAGCCTAGCGGCAGGTAGCTAGAGGCTGGTAGTGGTAGTGGTAGGTAGCCTAGCGACAGGTAGCGGTAGCGGCAGGTAGTGGTAGTGGTAGGTAGCCTAGCGGCAGGTAGCTAGAGGAAGGTAGTGGTAGTGGTAGGTAGCCTAGCAACAGGTAGCGGTAGCGGCAGGTAGCGTTACTGATAGGTAACCTAGCGGCAGGTAGTGGTAGAGACAGGTAGCGTTAGTGGTAGGTAGCCTAGCAACAGGTAGCGGTAGATGCAGGTAGTGGTAGCAGCAGGTAGAGGCAGGTAGTGGTAGTGGTAGGTAGCCTAGCGGCAGGTAGCGGTAGGGATAGCGGTAGGTAGCCTAGTGGCAGGTAGCGGTACTTGTTAAGAATGTTGGTCCAGTAACCAAAAGGTCGCTGGTTCGAATCCCTGCGGCAATTAGGTGAAAAATCTTTCGATGTGCCCTTGAGCAAGGCACTTAACCCTAATTGCTCCTGTAAGTTGCTTTGGATAAGACCTTCTGCTAAATGACTCAAATGTAAATGTATGGCACTGTATATAGACTTTCTGGCTACAGTGCATTCGGAAAGTATTCAGTCCCTTTGACTTTTTCCACATTTTGTGAAGTTACAGCCTTATTCTAAAATGTATTAAATAGTTTTTTTTCCCCTTCATCAATCTAGACACAATACCCCATAATGACAAAGCAAAAACAGGTTTTTAGAAATCTTTGCAAATGTATAAATAAAAAAGCTGAAATATCACATGTACATAAGTATTCAGACCCTTTACTCAGTACTTTATTGAAGCACCTTTGGCATGGATTGCAGCCTTGAGTCTGTTGGTATGACGCTACAAGCTTGACACACATGTATTTGGGGAGTTTCTCCCATTCTTCTGTCAGGTTGGATGGGGAATATCGATGCACAGCTATTTTCAGGTCTCTCCAGAGATGGACTCCAATGAAGTTGTAGAAACATCTCAAGGATGATCAATGGAAACAGGATGCATCTGAGCTCAATTTCGAGTATCATGGCAAAGGATATGAATACTTATGTAAATAAGGTATTTTGTTTTTTTATTTTTAATACATTTGCAAAAATGTCTAAACCTGTTATCGCTTTGTCATTATGGGGTATTGTGCGTAGATTGATTAGGAAAAAATGTATTGAATACATTTTAGAGTAAGGCTATAACATAACAAAATGTGGAAAGTCAAGGGGTCTGAATACTTTCCAAATGCACTGTATGTGTGGCTGTGTGTAGAGGTTTCTGTA